>NW_008580164.1:690338-721604 GCF_000520115.1 Aphanomyces invadans
CCGTCGTGTCGTGGACATGCTTGCACTGGGACTGGCATGTTTCCACAAGGGACCGAGTGTCCACGCGCTGGTGACGTTGGAAGCGCCAACTGCACGGGGCGGTTCTGTTCCGCTCTAGAAGACGGTCGGTGCCAAATGATTGCGGCCAACACGTGGGGCTGTGTCTTTCCTTCGTTGGGTTGTCCAGGTCCTCGGTCGAGCTTGACAGTGGTTGGGGCCATGCCTACCTCCTCTTGATAGTCCCCGACGCATCCTCAACGATGGCGCTCAAGTCGGTCACCACCACACTGTGTCCTCTTGTTTCCACAAAGTAATATAGTCTTGGTCACGGCTTTATCCA
Source organism: Aphanomyces invadans (assembly GCF_000520115.1). Lineage (NCBI taxonomy): Eukaryota > Oomycota > Saprolegniomycetes > Saprolegniales > Verrucalvaceae > Aphanomyces > Aphanomyces invadans. The sequence continues at coordinate 690,679 of NW_008580164.1, forward strand.
TGAGCGATTTCCTTCGTTGCACGCGGATCGGGCTTGATTCCTGTTGCCGCCGCCGCTGCCGGTGTCTCGGCCGACCTCCCTTGCACCTCGCCGTGGGCAAACTGCCGTTTCCTGTTGCATTTTGGTGAGATATTTGGAATCGTTTTGACCAATGGAACGATTCCAACAGTTTGCGCCAACCAAGTTTGGTGCTGAAGCACACGATGGACGCGTTCCGGAGCTTGCAAGTCGGCGCGTCGTTCAACACAAAGCGCTTCGAGAAGGACATCAGCCTGTTCAAGGGTGCGTGTGGCGTGAGATCGTCCTCGTTTGTGGCTCACGGCGTGCTCTTGTAGGCAAGAATGGTCCCACACGCAAGGGTGCCGTGAATGCAAACGTAGGCGCGATCGACTTTTTTGGATTTGACAAGTACGTTCGACGGCATTGCCATCGCGCGAGGGTGTAACGCGTCGGAGCACATGTAGGAAAGCCTCAAGCGTGGCCAAGAAGATTTTGCCGTCGTCGTCGCCTCGAAAGGACAACATCGACGTTCCGTTGTGGGCAGGCGCCGGCGAAGTCGTGCCCTCGCAAAAGGAGGGCAGCAAGCAACGCCGAAAGCGCAAACTCACCGAAGATGCGCTGGCAGAAGCTGCCGTGTCCGAAGAAGACCGCAAAGCAGTGTCCCAGCTGCTCGCGCCAAAGGCAACTAGCAGTCCCAAGGCGAAGACGACCAGAAAGAAAAACAAACGTGATCGTACCGCGTCCATGGGTATGTGAGCATGTCGAGAGAACGGTATTCATCGAGCAATTGGCATTCCAGACTCGAGCGGAACCAGCGTGGGCGATGCTCAAGCCATCGACGAGGACGACGAAGAAGTCGATGGCATGACTGTCTTTGGCAAGGCGAATACGGCTGCAACAACGACATCCGACGTCCAGAACTCCAAGTCCTCCCATTCGTATGTGTGGATGGATTTTCTGTGCTGATGCATGCCACTCACAGAAGCTGACGTCCTCAGGGACGACATCAAAGCGCTGCGACGCCGACTCAACATATATGTGGAAGGCACGGTAGTGCCAGACCCGATCTTGGAATTTGCGCAGATGAAGACGAACGCAACAGCGCTTAAGGCTGTGGTGCTGCGAAACATTGAAGAGTCGCAGTACAAGAACCCGACCCCGATTCAAATGCAGTCGATTCCAGCCATCCTGAAGCAGCGCGACGTGCTTGGGATTGCCCCAACCGGGTCCGGGAAGACGGCGGCGTTTGCGATTCCCATGCTACTCAACCTTGGCGCTCCTGACGTCCGCGTACGTTCGTCTGCATGTCGGCTCGGTGTTGATTCGTTTGTCCACAGGGCATTCGATCCGTCGTGCTCGTGCCGACGCGTGAGCTGGCGGTTCAAATACACGCCGAGTTTCAACGCCTGTCCGTGGGTCGCAAATTTCACATCGTGTTGCTGTCGAAAGCAAGTGCGGCCACAATCTCGTCCCATTCCAAGTACTACATGACTCGTGATGCCTTGGCATCACCTCATGGCTGGTCGTTGGCTTGAATAGGACCTGCACGGTCAATTACGACATTGTAATTGCCACGCCGCTTCGGTTGGTTCACCTCATCCACAAGGAAAACGTCACGTTGGACACGTACGATGACCGCTCGGACGTCGTTGGGCTGACGCATGGGACCAGGGTCGACATGATATGTCTGGACGAAGCCGATCGGTTGTTCGAGATGGGGTTTGTCGAGCAAATCGACGACATTTTTGCCGCGTGTACGAACCCCAAGATGCAGCGCATGATGTTCAGCGCCACCATGCTGCAGGTGCGTTGGGTTGGAACAGTCGAGCTCGGTCGTGACTCGCCCAATATGACGCGGACGACAGGGCGTGGAGGAGATGGCGCAGTCGGTGCTCAAGGACCCCATCAAGATTTCGATCGGGACCAAGAACGCAGGTCGTCCGTGTCTAACAAACTGGTTTCCTCACGTGCGGATGCACGACGATTGGAACAGGCGCCTCGACGATCACCCAAAAACTCATGTTTGTCGGAAAAGAAGAGGGCAAGCTTGTAGCGATGAAGCAGCTCATTCAAGAGGTCATCCTCGTGTTCCGCATGTCGATCGTTGCCTTGGTTGTCACACACATACCACAGGGATTGAAGCTGCCTGTGCTGCTCTTTGTCCAAAACAAGGATCGAGCCAAGGAACTGTACCAAGAACTCGTGTACGACGGCATCAACGTCGGCGCCATCCATGCCGACCGCACAAAGGAACAGGTACGTTGAGTCCCGTGGAGTGTATCGGTTGACGCGTGGCATCTCTAGCGCGACAAAGTGATCAAGGATTTCCGCACGGGAGTCGTCTGGGTGCTCATTTGCACGGACTTGATGAGTCGCGGAATTGACTTCAAGGGGGTCAACATGGTCATCAACTTTGATTTTCCCCAGGTACGACAAAAGACAAAACATGTCGTCGACGCCCACGACGCGTTGTAGAGTGCTGTGAGCTACATCCATCGCATCGGGCGCACGGGGCGCAATGGCCGGCCCGGGGAGGCGGTCACCTTTTTCACCGAAAACGACATGGTCGTGCTGTTTTTGTTTTTTCACTCGCTGGCGTGACCTGACTGAAATCGCCATCAGGTGTACTTGCGTACGATTGCAAACGTGATGAAGTTGTCGGGATGCGACGTACCACCTTGGATGCTCAACCTCAAGAAAGCGAGGTACGTGTTTCGTCGTCCGATAAAAGGGGGCTCATTGGGATTGCAGCATGCGCAAACGGAAGCAGCTTCTCAAGGCACCGCCCGAGCGCCACCGCATTGAAACAGTCTCTGGATACGATTTGCAGAAAGCCAACAAGCGAAGGTGAGATCAATCGGACAAGACGGATGGAAACGTGCCACAATCTGATGGCCGTCTGTCGTGGCCAGGCTCATGAGAGCAAAGAAACACGACTCTACAAGCAACGACGATGCCGCGTAAGCGCCGCTCCCGCACGAACGAAACACCCCAGCGAACGCGCGCGCCTATCCACGAAACCTGACGGATGCACCAGCGAGAGCGTCGGCGACGGTGATGTGCGTCTTGGCAGAGTGTCCAAGTAAACTACTACATACATGCACCGTCATGGTCGAAGGACTTTAGCGATGTCTCGACTCGGTTGATGTTTCGCAGCTTGGGCTTGCTTGGTGGCAATAATGCAAGCAGCACGTCGGCTACACAAGTCGCCATAGGTATGCGCGCGCCACGCAAGCCAAGCTGACGATGTAGTCGAGCGCAACTCGGTGGATGATTCCTTGTGTGCGCTATGCGTATGGTGCGAGAGCTGTTTTGAATTTTGACGAGCACAACATTACGTGGACCGCGAGCGTGTCCTCCTTTGGCATATTCTCCCTCCTCTTGTCCTACAACCAACTGGTGAGCCCGTCTGTCCCCCGTACGATGTTCCAGATTCCACTTCACACGACCGAGGGCTCGCTCCTCCATGCCCGCGACCGTGTTCGGGCTGTCAGGCGCCGCCGCCAAAACCCTAGATGATCGGATGCAGTGGTCGATGGCGTGCAAAGTCCGATTGCTCCAGCTCGTTCAGGTCCATTCAAAGCGACCGTTGCTAGCAAAGACCATCGAGGTCGCGGTGAGTCCGACAATGTCGTAGATAAAGTGCAGACTTTGACGCAACCTACGGGCCATGCTCTCCTTGTCAGGTTGTCGGCAGTGGCGTCGTTTTCCTCGAACTGGAAGACACATCGTGTGGCAAGCGTCTCACTTGAAGCCAGGCAGGTTGTGCGCTGTTGCTACAATCTTTCGTGCACGCCGGTACAATCCTGACGGCGTCGAGCGCGGCAAAAGCATTCGCGAGTCCCTTTCGACCCCCTGTGTGCCGTTTCCACGATCGGGCGCCCAACAACGTCGCGGACAACCTCGACCTGCTCCATGTATCCAAACATGCAAAAGTTTCGTCCACGCGCTTCGGTGTCTCCATGATCCAGTCGGCGTCCGGAGTTCAACACCCTGTCACGAGTGCGTGGCGTGAGCAGTTCCTCCCAGACGTGCAGCGCCGCGACAGTGTTGTTGGTTCGACGTGCGAAGCGCGTCATGCGTCCAACTCGACCTTGTCGACGTCTCGATGTTGAGTCGTTGGGGAATCATGCAGACGCTAATCGTATTCGAGTATATTAAGTCTTGGCCAGCATGAGACTGCCCTTCCCGCTGTTGCGGCGCTCGAGTCGCGATGCGCCGCTACGTTCCGAGTACAACGACCGTGCGCTCGAGCTCGGTGCCATGTTTTGCGCCGATGCGGCCTGGGCCGAGCTTTCTTGGATCTCGCGGACGGCGGCGATCGTTGTGTTTTGGTACAGTTCGTACGGATCGGTGCGGCAGTAGAGATAGGGCTCCAGCAAGTACCTGCATCCATCGCGACGTCCGTCAGACCAAGTAGCAAGCACAATGCTCTTGTCGCAGTAGTACCTCAGCACAAACCCCACAACGTTGCTCCACGCTTCGCCGACTTGGGGGGACGCGTCGTCGCCGAGCCAGTACATGATGACTTCAATGCATGTCATCGTGTACGCGGCAAAGTGATGCGGACGCACTTTCGAGTACGTCCGATGTTTATGGCCGAGGAACCGACATCGATTCTGCATGTTGGCGACGTCGGACGGGTCATCCGCGCGCATACTGAGCATAAACGTGAGCGCTTTGATCAGGACTTCGCCCCGCTGCTTGACGTTGACAAAGACGAGGCCAAACGTCGCGTCGCGCTCAAGGAGACGGTAAAAGAACTCGTCGTAGAACAAAACAATACCAGGCTTCCCGTACTGCTTCATCTTGTCCGTGGCCGCCGACTGCACCATTTCCCACGTCCGCAAGCACAATTGCAGCCGAACTTTGGTGATGACGGGGAGGAGCGGAAACTGTGGTGGCATGTAGTGCTGGACCTCGAATCCGTCGGCAATCCCAAACGAAAAGTCGGCCAGGTGGTCCAAGTGCAGCTCCGCTTCGTCGCTCGCGACGAGCCGGATCAGTTCCTTCCGTCGGCCCTGCGCGTTCCCCATGCCGCTATCAGGTCTCCGTAAGCCTTCGTCCACCGACTTGCGGGAACGAGTGGCGTTTTCGTTGAAACGTCACTTCATAACGTTCCACCCTTTCAAACCAATCGAATGCCTCACACGCGAGTGCCTTTTCGCGTGAACCGCAACGCCGCGCGGTGGCCAAGCGATGACAGGCCGTGTCCATGCGGAGCGAGTTGGGAGGGTCGCTATGCCCAAACAGCCCGAATATGTAGAGATGCGCCTCCCCTCCATCGGTGGAGACTACCCTACCAACACGTCCATGGAGCGAGTGGCGTCACGCCAAGCATGCATCCGTGCCTGGTCATGAAGTGGCTCGAGAGCATCGACGGGAGAGAAATTTCCCAGCTCGCAATCGTCTCGCCATGGGCGGCGCCATCACTCGTTATCGAAGCAGGCCTAGGTCCGACCGACTCGGCTTGGCACCTCCGCTGGCCATGTCGCATGGACGGTAGGGAGAATAGACCTGATGCGTCGAGTCAGCATGCAACAGAGCGAGTTCTACCGTGAACGTCACCATCGAGACTACAAGTGCTCCAAACAATGGGAGGCATGGAGTGGTGTGACGTCGCCGTGGAGTATTTGTGTGCCATCACTAGAAAAGAACTGGAATTGCGCGGGTTGACGCTCAGGAACAGCTCGTGCGACGCGATGCTGTGAGGACGCGACTCGTTTGGTGCTGTCGTGTGCACCTGTCGCGTCGGTCGCGTTGGAGCAGTGCAATCAATATCCATCGTGTCGGTCAATCCCCCGATCGTCGAAGCTGCGGTCGGAAAGCAGGCATGTCCATTCGTTTCGTGCCGGCGAGCAAACGTCTGGTCAGTTCACATGCACCCACCCGAGGTACAGCGAGCCGCTGGCCGTCCATAAAGTTCAACCTGGTCTAGTGGACTCTAGCATCTACTCACGCCGAAGCGAAGGGATCGCGGCGGGCACTGTGGACGCAGTGAGTAGCCCTGGCGCTTGGTGTGCAGGTAATGCGATCGGGTCGTTGGCGACACCTCCCTTGCATGTGGTCGTCGTGGCTTCTCGGTCCATGAGGGTTTTCCGTTTGATTTTGAACAGAATAAAAATATCCTCCACAATATATGACAATATAAAACAAAACGGTTTGCTTGCCTTGAACATGACATTTCAGTTTGGGACATGGCCGAGAAGGCCGCCAAGCAAGTCATCTCGGGATGGCTTCTGCGGCGGTCTACGACCGGGTTCTTCCAAGTCAAGGGCACAGGGGACTGGAGCCGTGTGTGGTGCGAGTTTGACGTCCTTGCTGGTCTCTTTGCAGTGTACTTGGATGGTGAGAAGCACCGTCGCCTGCTCAATTGGAAAGTCCAGGTGTGCACGATCAACCACGTCCGCAACGACGGTCGGTTCTGCATTGAGATAGAGTACAGCACCCAAAGGAAGAAGGAAACGTTTGCGTCTACGTCCAAGAGCTACGACATCGAGTGGTGGTTTGACGTACTGGCAACGTCAAAGGCCGCCCTTGCTGAAGGTCGCGTGCCGAATCCGCCGTTGTTGGTCCGCACCCCCGGCATCCCCGCGGTCGTTACGACCCACGTTGGAAAGAAAGATAAAATCAAGGCGGCGCCGAGGCCCCTCCGTCGTCGGCAGCCCAAGCTCAGCACGAGCATCCAACGCTTTGAACGGTTCACAGTGTACGAGACTCGCACGCACTACTATCTCGTCGGTTCCGATCGGTTGTACTCTCAATTTCGCTTGTTTTCGCTGGACCGAACCATCAAGGAGCCTCCAAATTTGGCCGCCATATTCAAGAACGAACCCGCTGTGCACAATTGGGATGCCATGGAAGCCAAGCTCCAGGAACTGGACGCCGACGCTCGCAAACGATCTTTATCCTCGTCCTCCTCCTCCTCGTCGTCGGCGTCCCCAATTGGACTCGTTCGAGCATTCGCTGCCGTTGCGATCGTCGGGTTTGTCAAGTTTCTCCAAGGGTATTACCTCGTGCTCGCGACACAGCGACGAAAGATTGGGTGCATCGGTGGTCACTTCATCTACGCGATTCAGTCGGTGCAATACCTGCCCATCCGGCAGCCCACTGCGACAGACGGTACGCCGTGGACGTGGGTGAGCCGATGGCTTAACCCGGATGCGGTCGAGGACGCCGAGGACCGCTACTCGGTGCTGTTTAAGCTCGTGGACCTGACCAAAGACTTTTACTACAGCCCCACGTACGACCTAACGCACACGCTGCAGCACAACATGACAACCAACCAAACCAAGCCGTTCAACATGTACGTGTGTTGTCTTGGTCGGCATGACTCTGTACGACGCCCCCGTGGTAGGTTTGAGTGGAACCACTTTCTCACGCAAGAGTTTTCGTCGTGTTTGGGCATGCCGTCCGCATGCGACGATTGGATCCAGCCGCTTGTGATGGGCTTTTACGAACAGCGCAAGTGCAGTTTGTTTGGCCGGTTGATCAGCCTCATTTTGTTGGCGCGGCGGTCGCGCCACTTTGCCGGCACGCGTTACTTGAAGCGAGGGGTAGCGGCCATCGGTTTGGGCGAACCGATTCGGTGACGGTTTGCGCTGTAGATTTCCGACACGGGCAAGGTTGCAAACGACGTCGAGACGGAGCAAATCCTCGAGGATGAAAACACGCAAGGCAAGTTGAGCTCGTTTGTGCAGTACCGTGGGTCGATTCCGATCTTTTGGACGCAAGAAACGAGCGTCACGGTGCCCAAGCCCCCGATCAAACGTAAGGCGGTGCTAGTTTGGAATGGCGTCCATGATGCTGACGTTCGTGATGCCAGTGAATCGCATCGATCCGTCGTACACGGCGACGCAACTTCACTTTGCCGACCTCTTTGAACGGTACGGGTCGCCCGTCCTCGTACTCAACTTGGTCAAACAGCAAGAGAAAACGGCGCGGGAGAAGCTCCTGGGCCAAGAGTTCAAGGACGCTGTCGAGTACCTCAACACGTTTATCCCTGTCGAGCACCGCATTCGATACGTCGCGCTCGACTACTCGCGTCTGTCCAAGTTCAAAGTTGACCATTCCAAAGTCGAGGCCGTACGCCAAGGACTTGAAAAGGTCGGTGCGTGGGCGCTGGACCAAACAGGGTTCTTCTGCTCGGCGCCGAAAAGGCAAATTGGCACTGGTACGAACAAACGAACAGCCCGCCGGACGAATCCGCCCCCGATGCCAATTCTCCCTGCAAATTCGTCGCGCCCGACCACGCCCCCCCTCCAGGTAAACAACTCTCGCTACAATTGAATATCCTTTGCAAAACCTGACCGACGGCTGCGTGGATGGACCAGGGCCACTCCGGCCCGCCAGACAGTTCGGTAAGATTGTTGGATGGTTTGTTGTTGCTGGTCTCGTTGTTTTTCACATGTCTGTCGCGATGTAGGCGATCAAGCCGTTGAGTCCAACCATTCCGCGCGACTCGGGCGATTGGCTCGAGCAGCATGGCGTGCTGCGGACAAATTGCATTGATTGCCTGGATCGCACCAACGTCGCTCAATTCAGCGTCGCAATGCTGGTACGTCATCTTGTTGGAATGAGGGCTGTGGCCACCAACGCGATACGTGATCGAGACGCAGCACGTGACAACGAGGATGGACAACCGCTGACGCTGGTGGTACTAGGCGCTGGGCCAACAATTGTATGCGATGGGGATCCGCAACACGCCCGTCTTGGAAAGCTCGTCACAGATTTTACAAGAGCTCACGACCATGTTTGGCCACATGGGCGACGTCATCTCGATGCAGTACGGGGGCAGCGAAGCCCATAAGAATGTGACCAAGTCCAAGGAAAACATCAAGGCGTGGGAGCTCCTCACGTCCATCCGTCGGTACTACAGCAATGCGTTCACGGACAACTTGAAACAAGACGCGATCAACTTGTTCCTGGGCAACTACGTCCCGTCGCCGTCCACGTCGCCGTTGTGGCTCCTCGAGAGCGATTATTACCTGCATAACGTTAAGATCCAGCATGGCCTGTCGCTTTCCGAGATGGGACCGTTCCACCGCCGGTCGAACCTGAAGAAAGCACAGACAGAGGAAGATAAAATGTTGTACCAGCAATACCGCGACTCGCTGCAGCCCCAGTGGTGGAAGCCGAGCATCGAAGCGTTCGACGCACCCAAGTTTATCGAGAAGCAACCAGGTCAGGTCAAGACCCCGCCTCGTTCGGGCTCGAGCAGCATCGACCACCACCGCAAGGCAAGCTCAACCTCTGTCGGATCCAGCGACGAATCCATTTTGCAGGTACCCATTGCGATCGAATTGATGTGTGGGAAGACGAAAGCTTGGCTTGCCGAGCGAGTGCGACGAGGATTGAGTAGTTGTTTGTAGGCCACGGACAAGGACGAGCTCTTCTTCTTTGACAAAGCTCTCGGCCACACGTTTATGATTCCCGTGTATATTCTGGCCAAGGACCAAATGGATGGCCACCACAACCTCCACCATCACCACGGCATGAGCCTGCTGGCGCCTCCACCGCCATCGTCATCGTCGTCGTCGTCACTCGTTCGGACGCAATCGTCGTTGTTGCACAAAGTCCGGGCGATGAGTGCGCCGGACGAAGCAGTCGTGTCGTCGGACTTTTCGTCGTCGTTGAAACGCAGCATGAGCAACGTTGGACTCAAAGACTTGGGCGACTCGTTCAAGCAGTCGGACGCGGCGAGCACGGCCACCCCAGTCGATCTGGCGTCGTCGACACCGACCTTGAACATTGAAGAGTACGCCGCCGCCCGCGGCATTCGCAGAGAGTACATTGGGAGCTGCGCCCCTGTAACCCCCGAGCCCGTCTACGTTGGGTATGTCGAGTCCCAGGGAAACGTGTCGTTCTGGGAAAAGGAAAACAAAACCGCGCGCAGTGATTTCCTCGTCTACCTGCGCGAATTTTCTATCGACGTGGACGACATCGACGGGATCGTCGACGCCGCTGTCCGTGGCGGATGCACGTACAAAATCCAGACGGGGGTGTATGCTGGTCTTGATCAGCACACCAAGGCCCGGGCGCTTCTACCAACCAAGAAATTGTTCAAGACAGACATGCTCCATTTGTGTCACGACGATCCGTCGATGGACGACATGTGCAACAGCGCCATCGACCCCGCCAGTGCCGACCTGTACGCGTCGTACTTTGATCAAACGACGGAAACAGCGTCCTTCCTCACGTCGTCGATCGTTGGTGACGTCGGCACCGCCACGCACGAATCGATCACGGCCGACACGATGCTGTCGTCGCAGTTGGACCAGACTGGTGCGACGAGTGGCCAGTACGACGACTACATTCTCTTCAACGCGAGTGCTGCAGACCACCAGTTTCAAGACGTGATGAAGACCGTAAACGAGCTCTCGTTTGTGAAAAAGAAATAAATTCACGTCGGCCGTCTTAAGAGCGAATTGCAATCGACCTGACCGGTGCTGTGTTGGTTACTTCTTGGAAGTGTGCAGACGATGGAGATGCACACGAAGGCACGCCGCGGACAGCGCCGCCTCGACGGTATGAACGCATGCTGACTTGGTTTAGAAGTCCCGGTCCGATTCCGACCCGGATTCGGACCCACCCGATGCCGACTTGCCACTCGACTCGACTTCGCTACCCGTGGCTGAATCGTCGTCGTTGTCGATGAGTTCGCCCGAGTCGGCCACGGACACTTCGTCGCTGTCGTTGTCCGAGTCAATCGCAGTGTTTTTTTTGGGCTTCTTTGCCTGGTCCGATTTGTTTTGAGTCTGAAGTGGGGTGCGCCCGCCGCTGCTGGGCTGTCCGCCGTCGTCATCATCGTCGTCGTCGTCTTCGCTCTCGCTTTCGGACGAGTTGGCAGCCGCCTTGCTTTTTCGCGACATGTCGTTGGTTTTTTTCGTTTTCGATACGCTCGCCTTGGACTCTTTGTCCTCGGGCACCGGGATGTCCGTTTCATCCTGTTCGCCGCGCAGGATGGCGAGCTCGTCGTCGCGAAATTTCTTTTGCATCTTCTTGAGTGTGCGGTCGTTTTCTTGGAGTTTCTTGAGCTCGCGGTCATTGTGCAAGTCGAGTTCGTGTTGGAGGTAGTCCAAATTGCGAAATCGCTCGCAGTAGATGGCGTATTGGCGCTCGAGTTCTTTCTCGAGCTTCTCGTACTCCTCCATGAACGCCGGTCGGACGTTCTGGAGGCTCTTGAGTCGCTTCTCGCTGCGTTCGAGGTCCCCTTGGGCTTTTTTGATCTTGGCACCCAGCGCTTTCTCCTCCGCGTCGAGTTCTGAACATTGCCGCTCCATGCTCTCGACGTTCTCTTGTACAGACACAATGATGCCTTTGATCGACTTTTCCAAGTACTTGTGCTCGTACGTCGACTCCAAGTTGGACGTCACGGTATCGAGGAATCGAATCGCCTGGACACGAGCTTCTCGCACTTCCAGTTCGTTGTCCAACAAGTCGTACAGCTTGGCGCCGCACTCGGTGATTTCGGCCGACAGGGCTCGCGTCGCCTGCACGGTTGGATCGTCACGTGAATGCACGATCGTGTATGAAGACGAATATACCTTGGCGTCTTTGAGTTTCGACCCGAGGAGGGTCTTGGTCGAGACGTCGTCGTCATCGTCGACCGTAGAGGGGTCGATGCGAGAGGCTTCATACAGCACCCGCGCGACCTTAATCAGCTCCTTGACAGCAAACCCGTCGGCAGCGTACAATTTCTTGGCGTTCAGTTTGATCCGTGCCTTCGAATGGAACTCGGACGTGACAGACGTCAGGAACACAATCCGGTCTTCCTCCGTGTCGATCTCCTCCGTCACACTCGAACTCGGATCGTACTTTTTCGCCATCCAATACAGCAAGTCCGACACGAGCTCAAAGTTTGGCCTGCGGAAGTTCTCGACAGACACCGGGCGCGGGTACCCCAGCGCCCGCATCATTTCAGTAAAGTTGCGCAGCTCTCGGAACGACATGGTGGCGACGTGGAGGTGGCGCTAACGACCTTTCAAGATCCGCCGTTGTGGAGACGGTTGGAGGTATCCGGAGGATCATTCGGAGGAGTCAGGTTTAAAACGTTTTTTTCTCTTTTACGGCGCAGTAAAAGCAACACACGACATGGAATAAAAGATTGCAACAAGTCGTTCTTTTAAGAACTCGAAGGCTTCGGAAAAGCGATTTGTTTAGTACAATGCATACGATACGACTGGATACAGCTCATCCGGGAAATCCGACTGTTCCGCTTCGGCCACGAGCGTCAACCCGGCTTGGCGAAACAGACTCTTGTAATACACGGGCGACCTAGGATCGGTCAGCAGGCAAACAAATGATATCCGGAGCGCTGTCGAACCTGCCCAAACTGCTGTCGTCTTTGTCCACGTAGTAAGGTGCGCCCTCGTTGATCGCGTTCTCTTTGATGCAAATCACGCCGTTCGGAGCTAGCGCTGCTTGGCACCGCTTCATGAACTCAACAAAGTCACTGTCTGTCAAGTGACCGAGCACCCACTGGCACCAAATGAGATCGTATGTGCCGGCCTCGGGCTGGAAATCCTGCATCCCCATGCAGTACAGGTTGCGAATGCGCGCGGTGTCGCTTGCGTTCCCAATGTAGCTTGGAACAGTGTTCAAGAGGCGCTGGCATTGTTCTAAACAATCCACTGCGTCGAATCGAGGCAGCAACAGGTTCTTCACGACCCGTCCCACGCCACAGCCGCAGTCTACCTTGAAAGCTATGAAACCGTGCGATTCAGAGAAGCTCACACCAATGGCTAGCTGTCGTCCCATGCCAGGTCGAAGCTCTTGGACGCGATCGAGAAAACGCGACGACCCTTCCACGTCAACAGGTGATATGTGTCCGTATCCACCAAGCACGCCCTGGTCATTGGGCGGGCAGTTGTTCTCGTCCTACAAGGACGTCTCACGAGGTAAGTGCGCACGATGCTTACACCAAGACGAACCTCCCAGTACTTGGCGCCACTGGTGTACCATCCAGCTGTGGACGTGGAAGACTCCTTCACGTCTGCCAGCTCGGCTTCCCACATGGCGAAGACACTCCTACACCATGTGAGGATTAGGACAAGTTATCGTCGATCTCGCAAGCACACACTCGTAGTCTTCATGTTCATCGAGGCCATAGGCGTCCAAGTCGCGCTGCACGATGTCTGAAATGCGGCGGAGGTCGACCCAGTTGATCGGCATCGTGTGCGAGTCGTGTGCTGTTCAAAGTTTTGTTGAACCGAACCAATCGAATGATTTCAAGCATTCGTGCTCCACGATATTTTTAAATAGCATGATTTTGATACAAATGTATTGCACAATGGAATAAAATAGCACGCACTGTTTCTTTATAACACTATTTAGAAGTCATGCACATGGAGACAATTGCACAAACTTAAAATGGGAATCATGACGAGGAGGCATGCTAAAGATAGTTCGGTGAAAACGACAGCGTGGCTGTGTCGGAACGGAGGGACGGTTGGTGCACAGCATGTACACACTGCGCCACCTCCTGAGCGACTGCAGTGGCAAGATGACGCGGACGTCATGTGCTGCGGAGAAGAAGAAGGAGACGCTAGAGGAGGTGTGGGCAGCGCTGAATGCGTGGATCGAGGCCCGGTACAACGAGGGCAAAGTACGTACAACATCGATCGTGGCACCACCATCTACGAGTACAGCTCGGACGGTGATAGCTCGTATCGCTCGTGAGGTCTGTCATGCTGCCTCGTGTAGGGTGTAAACGTCGCGCCATTCTGCAAAATCTCGTGGGAAACAGTCACGATCAGTCGCAACACGCGCAAGCTTCGGCCAATTTTCATTCTCCATGAAACTTATGCCAAAACATACGGCCTCCACTACAAGAAGCGCATCACGGCCCCGGACATTGCCCCGCTGGAGGACATCAACTTCACCAAGATTGCCATCAAGTTTTCGAAAAACCTGAACAAAGACACCGTGTTCTCGGGCGTCCGCGATTTGTTGCACAAGATTGGCGAGATCGCGTCGACGGGGGCCCAAATGGCGATTGAAATGACGATGGGCAAGATCGTTGCCAAGAACCGAGCGGTCCACATGCTCTTTGACCCGAAGCTGTTCCCCAAAAACTTGGAGCACGTTGCGACTGCATCGATCACGAGTGCCGCGCCGTCGATGCTCGGCGACCTCGCGGACTTTGACTTGCTCTTGGATGAGTCGACCAACCAGTTTGGCGACGAAGTAGAGGACGCGTCAGAAGAGCCACTGGCCATCACACCTGGGCGCCAGCAGCCGTCGACGCCGCGCCCGCTCAAGCCACAGCCCCGCCGCCAAGACACGGCTCCTCCAACTTTTTCCGGCTCGCCAACAAAATCTTTGTCACTTCCGTCGGTGGAGAAGCCCCCGATCCTCGCGGCGCCTCCCACCATTTCACAACTGCGATCTCCCCGGCCAGCCTCGCGCAACGGCCAGGGATATCAGAGCGTGGACGTCCCGAGTCGAGACTTCACCACGATGGCGCTGTCGCCGCCGCAACTGCGGCAGCACATGGCGTTCAAAGAGCCGAGCTTTGACTTTTCATTCAAGGAGATCATGACGCAGGAACTTGAGCGGAGTGGCAGCAGTGCGAGTGGGGGCGGCACCGAGTCGTCTGTAGCTGATGCCGCGTATGAGCGACACATTCGACGCATCGAGAAGGAGGTCGAAATGGAGGTATGCCTATCCGCCCAACTCTAGAACTGTCGTCATCGGTCGTTGGCACCGGCCGCAGGCCCAGCATGCCATGGATATCCACCGCCACCACATGAAAGACCTGGACGAGATTGCGTCCGAGAAGCGCAAGAAGCGGCTGAATGCGGAAAAGTTGCAAGAAAACATCAAGGCGCAGATGGCGGCGGCCGCTGACGCGCGCGAAAAGCAGAAGCGCGTTCAGAATGGCATGGACCCGAGTGAGAACACGTTCTTGAGCCACAGTCAGCACAGTCGGCTTGGGTTCAACAGCCCTGATGCTCTCAAAAAGAACCAAAACAACTTGCACCAGTATTTAGAGGCCCAGGTGCAGAACCGTTCGTCCGAGACATCCCTGACGATTGTCTAGATGGTGGAGAAGGACCAGAAGCGGCGGGAAGCAAGGTCGAATGCGCTGGCGGAAGACAAGCTCTTCCTCGCCAAACTCGAGCGCGACATCCAGGAAGACCGGGAATACGTCGTGTCGGAGCAGAATCGCCAGCGTCAAATTCTCACCCAAGCGTGGGAGAAAGACCACTCCATCAAGGCTGCCACGAAGCAAAGCAGAAAGATCATGCATGACCGCATCAAGACGGCGATCGCGGCGTCACC
This sequence comes from Aphanomyces invadans, assembly GCF_000520115.1. Lineage (NCBI taxonomy): Eukaryota > Oomycota > Saprolegniomycetes > Saprolegniales > Verrucalvaceae > Aphanomyces > Aphanomyces invadans. The sequence continues at coordinate 705,964 of NW_008580164.1, forward strand.
GATTCGACAAAGTGCCGTGTACCAGCTCGGGGACGACGGCGACGGTGACTTTTCTGTCGGGTTTGACAGCCGCGCCAAGTCGAGCGGGGGCTGCAAATGACCGCCCTGGCACGAACACTCAACGGGACAAGCCTACCGATATAACATGCTGATGATTACTTCCACGCGATGCGATCGACGCTATTGTGCACGCATGACATGACTCGTTTCATGCACCACAGTGGCTCAGCTGAAAACGGGAAAGAAGACCTGTATTCGTAACGAGCGGGCTTAACCTCGTGGAAGGATCTGTCTTACTCCTTCCATAAGTACCAAACACTTTGGTGAATGGGGTCGACCTGTAGTCGTTGGTTCCATACGGCAAGTGGCCAGAGAATACATACGTGCAATTACGGGAGTTGAGAGCGTGCTCGGGCGCCCACACATCTACGCAGCTTCGGCATCTTCGCTGTCGTCTTCCTCGTTTTGCATCTCACGTTCCATCTTCGCACGGAGGATCTCAACGATGGCATTTTGCGTGCGTCGTTCCAGTTTCTTCATTTGTTTCTCCAGGCCTCGCTCCAGATCCCACGTTGGCTTCATTGGTGCGATGCTCAGAACCTCCTCGGTCGTATCTTCTTCGGACGTTGCGACATCGCCTTGGGCAGCTTCATCTGCTGCTTCAGCAACTACTTCGGGAACTGGACATGATTCCTCCTCGGCCGCCGGAACAACCCCTTCCTTCTTGTTCTTTGCATCACGGAGTGCTTTGAGCCGCTTTGCGCGGTCCGCTTGATCCATGCTTGGTCCTCCAGAAATCAGGTCGTGAGGTGATTGGTTGAGATCCAATTCTTTGTATGAATTTCATTGGACAATAGTCGACCAATCACCCTAGATTGACAAATCTCACACCGGTCAAGTGTCGTTAGGTCACCGCGCCCCCAAGAATAGTTGGCACCTCCATCTTGGGCGTGAATAGGGTGATGCCAGCGTCGCTGACGGCGCATGGTTGCGGTGGAGGATTTTCCTGCTGTCCTTCGAGTAGTGAGACGGTTGCGCGTTGCGAAATTTTCAAACACGATCCTACTTTGGCGCTGGAACGTGCGCATGTTACGACGTTGCGCAATCCTCTCGCCGTCAAGGCGGCGATGCATTGCGTTGGAGAAGGGCGAGGAGTGCTCTACGATCTGGCCCTGCCTTCGATCGTTTCCTTGTCAAACAACCTGAACAAGTTTCAACACCGACACCCCCCTCGAATGCAACGAAGAGTTCACCTGGAATTCTGTCAGCACCTCAAGGCTCGACAACCCTAGCGTAGTTTCTACCCGCGCAGCCACGTCGACGCCTCACATTTTTTCGCTGGTGGTGGAGGGGGGGCTGCCCCGCCATGTGGTGATGCGACGTTCACTTGGACATCTGGTCACACGTGTTTCTTTGCTTTCCTTACCTTTCAATGCTTCTCGGAGGATTTGGCCACTTCGGAGCCGTACCATGGCCACGAGAACGTCAACGTGTTTAGCACATACATGTTCTAGTCGTCGTTGTAAACTTGAACGCGTCGGGAGAGCGCATCTCGTCGCATGAAAGACGGGTTGCCGGGGCTGTCTTGTAGGCGCGTGTAACTTGGTCCTAAATTTCCAGGTGGAAATCCCAGCCGTCCACATACCCACTGTGAGGAGTATTCCGAATAAAAATGTCGATTGTCCCCGTTGCCTACCGTTGCTAAGGACGGACACCCTGTCCCTCGTTGTAGAATTGCCGATGATATCTTGCATGTAAACTTGTATCAAGTAATGAATCTCTTCATTCTCAGGCGTGTATGGACAATCGTTGTCATGCAACGTGGAGCAGGCCGAATGCGCTTGGTAAGAGAATATAGCCCAGAATATCCCATTTTCCCTCCAAATGCTTCCTAGTGGAAACTTTATTGGGAAATCGGGCCCCCATCGAAATTTTCATCCCCTAGTCCTTATCCGTCTGTGATTGGTCAGCTGTCGACGAAATCGTGGCTTCGAAATCCGCTGGGGCAAAATTTGGCCGTGCATGAACGAATTCTCTGGCGACGGCGCGGAGAGGTTGATCCGTTGTGCGGTCGGCTCACTCCATCTTAGCTGCCACCACGCGAACGAACCCGATCCAGGACATGCTGGACATTGCCATGAACTTGTCCCCGACCACGTCAGCGCGTCTCAAGCGTCGACGAGACAGCCAGTACTCAAGTCTCAGTGTCCAGCCGCCGACGGACAAGTGCTCCCGTCGCGGGAACGACGCGCCGTCCACTCTTTCAAGCGGTGGTATTCTGTCCACCGCCGTTCTTACCACGTCGTTTGAGCCGTCAACCACCCAGAGTGACGCCGAAGCCATGGTCATCGCGGCTGAAATGTCCATCGACTTCTACGACGAAGCGTTTGTTCTGTACAACATGATATCGGAATTTCGACCAAGTTCCTCCACCAGCGATGGCAACACCATGGATGTCCTCATGCAGCGACTTGGCCTCCACGTCCACGACGAACGCATCCTGGCTGACGTCGAGAACGTCCGCAACATTTACCGAGGCTTGCTGCACGTCTACGTGTATTTGTACCGTGAATACCATAGACAATTCGCACAGCTCGACATGGTGTCCCACCTGTCTCTGTGTTGGCACCGTCTTGTAGCGTTCGCGACCGAATACCGCGTGCTCGACCCCAAGTTGCTCCATGGGTCGTACGAGTACACGATGCAATTTGTCCGTCAAAGCGAAGCTGTTTCTGCTTGTCGACCTGCCGTCTAACGTGTAAAATGTCCAGAGTTTCGAAATGTCGTGCGAGTCTTTGGTCCTGCTGGCCATGTAGATGTAGTACATCAAGGACGACGCCGCATGCTTGTACCTCGTTTCCAGTAGCAGCGACCGGTCGCCGCCAACGACATGGCATCGTGGGTCGCTGTGTCTAGTTTTTTGCAAGGATCACCCATATATACATGGTTCGATTCTTCTCGAAAGCAGACATCACTTTCGAAGTGTACATGGACAGGTCCTTGCATTATATTCAGCGCTGCCTGGGTGTGCCAACGGAGCAGCACGTGGCAAACGAAGTCTTCCTCAACCATTGATTGCTACTACTCCATGCACCATCACAACACTTTGGCTGCAATCACATTCGCTCCTCATGTACGGGTGGCAAAGAGTCGCTCACGATGGCCATGTAAGTGAAGCCGCCATGGAATGGACCGGTGGTGTGCATCAGAACAAAATAATCCACATCAGTCGAGTCATGACGACTCGTTTAAGAGTAGCGATTCAAAATATCGTCATGTGCACATGGAAGGCGGGTATCCTAAATCGCCTACGCTAGATTCACTCGTGGAGGTGGTCGAAAGCATCAGACGTTGTTGTCTACACTGTTTGGCGAGCCGACTAAAGCTCTTTCGGAGTAGCTGATTAAGTATATCATTTGCTTCCACACACTGCCACATGCCTCCTCGAAACACTACGCACCGCGGGACGTCGCGCGTCCTCCTGCGACAATTTGTAAATGGCCTCCATGACGCGCGATCTCCTCCTGGCCACCCAGTTTGACCGATCCGGATAAATGGCAAGTGGTTGGCCTGACCCAGGTAAATTTTGATTGGCTGATATAATTTACTTTTAGCCAATGCAACGCCAGAACGACTTCGTTTGCCCCAACTGTACAATCTCAAGCACCAAGCTAGCGACTCGTGTATTCCACAAGATAGTGGCGTCGAGGTCGCTTTGGCGTTGTTGCCGAGATGATGTTTTGTCGGATATATGGAGTTGCTTGGAGAGATGTGTACGGCATTGCATGCCATATTCTGTGATAGGTGATAATGAAATTCGTTTTTTCAGTGATAAATGTTGTACTAGTAATCGTTTACTACTCGGGCCCAACGAAAGTGTCCACTTTTGTTTGAATGATCCGCAAAAATCGGCGGATTTTTTCTAGACTACCGGATTGGTAGATAATGAAAGCCGAGCATTTGCTGATTGGATTGCTGTGTCATTTGATTGAATTCGCGCCAAAATGGCTGAAATAGGGCAATTTGAAATCACCGAACTATTTATACTTGATTAATGTATGCTAAGAATGGACCATAAGTTGTCCACTTCATATCTACTTTGTGATGCTCGACGACGAAACAATATCTTCCTCACTATGCAGTGTGTTATGCAATCGATTGTTGAGAGCAAAGGAAACAATACTTACAAGATCAAGCGTGTGAACAAGCGTTCCAAGAGACGGCGCGGTGAGTTGAAAGAACCACTTGAATGGCCCCCCGAGGCGCTTATTGCCGCTTGCCCTCTCACCTATTTCGTGTGAGTTTTAACCAATGAATATCATTTTCTTACATTTTTGACCAATAAAATCAAAAGTGGACACCTTCAGTGGGCCTCGACCAATTTCGAAAGTGGACACCTTCGGTGGGCCCGAGTATAGTTGAATAGATGATGTGTTTAAAATGTTATCCGGATGAGAAGAAATTTTGGATGCTGTGAAACGGCCAGAAGGGAACAGCGATGGCGCCACAGCCTTCAATGGACACGTAGATGCTGCATGAAGGTCACTCGCGACAGCTAACAATATGCTCATGTAGGTCTAAGGTAAAAATGTGGAGGAACGCTTATGTGCACTTTGCAGATAAGAAGCGCATCGACCTGGTAAAAGAACATCCCACTTTGGACAACGCCTCGATCTCCCGCCAACTCGGCAAGCTGTGGAAAGGCTTGCCTGCGGAGGAGCGGAGCGTGTGGGTCAATCTTGCGGCGTACGATCGTGCGAGATACATTGCAGAATGTCAAATCCAGTCGACTCAACCATCCTTGGCAACAGCTCCTTCCATTACAACCCACCTCGCGGACGCAACGTCCGATTACGACATGTCGGCGCTCTCGTTACTATCTCCGCGTCCACGATTGACTTCATCGCATGGTACGGCGACTGCGGCGTCTGTATCAGCGTATGGCGATCCATTGAGTCAATTCTCGCCTCCCATCGTCGGCACAATGGCGCCCTTGGCTTCGGCTACCTCTGCATCGAAGAAGCGAAAGCGCGTCTCCACCGGGTCTCACGTCCAGCTGGCGTACTATTACTTTCGTCGAGCAAAGCGGGATGTGATGCTAGCTGACAACCCGTCGATGTTGTCGGCCGACATAAACCGTGAGATCGGGCAACAGTGGCACGCTTTGCGAGCTGAAGCAAAGCTTCCATGGATGCAGATGGCTCTCGCAAATGCCAAATCTGCCAACACCGCGTCATCCTGTCCAAAGTTTAAAGATCCGCTGGCGCCTAAAGCTCCCCGGTCGGCGTTTCAGTTCTTGTTGGAATCGCGCCGCCAAGAACATCCGAACTTGGCTTACAACGACTTAACCAAGGAATCAGCGCAGCTGTGGCGGCTCATGCCTGACGACAGAAGAGCTCCTTGGATGAAACTAGCTCGGGAAGATCGTCTGCGGTACGTGTACAACCACGACGTCATTCAAAGTCGTGACAAGTGGCTGCCTCCATAGCTACGAATGTGAAATGAAAAAGTACAAGCCACCAACGTACGCCCGCGACTTCAAATCTGCGAAGCGCCCAGTCTATCTCGGCGGCGGCAAGGGCGAAACGAATCCCCAGTCGGCCTTTGTGCATTTCTTTCGAGATAAGCGCGTTTCGCACGCGAACTTGAGCTTCGTTGAGTTGACGCAGCGGCTGAGTCGCCAGTGGAAGCTCATGTCACTGGAGGAAAAACGCCCGTGGCTACAGCGAGCTCTCGACGAAAGAGCTCGGCGAGGTTCAACCACCGCCCATCAAGCCAAGCGAACGAAGTCCACCGACGTATGTCGCTCTGCGTGATGTCTCTCGTGCCTCACTGAAGTGGTAGGCCACCCCACCTACACCGCCCCCTCCTTGCAAAAAGACGTCGATTCCGCGACGTCCTAAATCTGCATTTGTACATTTCCAACTCCAAACTCGACAATCGATGCCCGACATGCCGTACAAGGACTTCATGCAAAAGATCGCGGCCATGTGGAAGACCAAGTCCGATGCGGACAAGATGCCGTGGCAAGCGTTGGCGAAACAAGACCTAAACAGGTACACTCGTGAGTGCGCGGCAGCATCGTCGTCGTCGGTGGCCACGAGCGCCACATCGCCCGACCCGTTGCCTGGACATGTACGTTTACACAGGTGTTGTGCTGAACAATACAGGATGGTTCACGGAAACCCTTCTAGACGTCGTGTGGAGGAGGGAATACGCCCGCCGTGGCTTCCTCCCTGCGCCTGCGCCATGGTTTCGCGTGCTTTGTACAAGCCAAGAAGCACGACATCTTGGCCAAAACTCCGCACTTGACCCACAACGAGCTGTTGCACGAGGTAGGGGTGACTTGGGGGACCAGCTTGACGAGATGGTTGACCAGGTGGGCAAATTGTGGCGTGATATGTCTCCACTGGAACGACAGGTATGTGCAAAATGCCGAGTTGACGATTCATGTGCTGGTGTAGCGGTGGAGAGACCTCATGCAGGACAAGAAATCACCCATGGCTCGGTCGTCTTCAGCGCCACGCTCCAAATCGTCGCCAGAGACGTCGACCCTATCGACGTCCAGTCCACTACTTACCCAGCCGCTTGTGGACGACTCGCAGCAACACCACCTTGAGCTCATGGACGGGCTGTGGGGCGAGGACGTCGAAAGCGTGTCGCAGCACATGTTTTACGAGGAAGACCTGGCGCAATCGCACCCCTTGTCGCTGCCGTTGATGGAGGACATGGACTCGATGCACCACCACCCGCACTCGTCGGACATGCTGTAGGCTGACCCGTCGTCATTCGTCATCGGAACGATGTGTTGTCGACAATGCAAGTCGTGGCGAGTTTTCAATCCATGCAGTTTTCCCCCTCATCGGTGTATATATGTAGCCATCTCCACGACGATGTCACCACTCACTTCAAGGAAACTCCATCGACAGGTCAATCGATGGGACGGATTCGCACATGGACATGGCATGGTTTTCAAGCTCGTGTCTCCCATGCTCCCTCATGACGTTAGCGCGTTCATCACGACCTGGATTTCGCCCTTTGATGTTTCTAGCAAGGCCACCACGATGGTCGCGTCGGCGTCAGGGATGATTTCATGCACAAGCTCCAGTTCTGTCGCCCACTTGGACGGACCCGATGGCGCCCTTGGGATGGCATCGAGACATGAGATGTTTGGAGCAGCCGCCGGGGTCATGTCCAAGTGTTGAAACTTCTCAACTAGCCCCTCAGTGTATTTGGGCACCTCCGCCGCGGCGACTCTGACGTTCTCACTGGTATCATTACAAGGTCGCTCCATGATGCTGCGCCGACGTTGTGATGTCGCGGCCGTGACGGAAGTCGGTTGTACTTGTGTCGAGTTCAAAATCCTGGGTTCCTGCATGCGGCACACGCCGTCGGAATCCATGCAATCTTGAGCGGGATGCGACTGCAACGTGCCCGGCCCGGCGGCCTGTTTCATCTCAGCATTTTGTCCCGAAGCGTTGACGACTGCGCCAGTGCGAATAGTCTTGGCCACCACTTGATCGTGCAAGGTGGATTCAGTCGTCGGCACACTAAAGAAGCGAAGGCTCGTACGCTGCGACAATAGGATTTGACATGCCGCGCGAAACTCGTCGGTGGATCGCACAGCTACAAACCCACCGGCAATGTCTTTGTAGTGGATAGAAATCGACCCATACGGCAGGTGGAATGTGGCTGCAAACAACGTCTGCAGGTCGGCAAAACCAAACACAGCCAAGTCGACGCGGATGCGGTGTATCTCGCCGCGGTAACCAACCTTGAGCGCGGTCGGCACGTCCATCGCGGTGTGTCGGGGGGTTGTATTTTTAAAATCGACTATGGTTTCGAAACTCTTTTTAAAAACACTGGTGTTCAAATTGCCTTGGTGGGGCATGTACAGGGACATATTCGTGGGGCAAATATCCATCGTATCCGGACGAATGATTGCATCATACGGAAAACGTTCGACACGCAGCAGCGGCGGCGACAACGGCCATGTCGACCTACGAGAAAACCCTGATTCCTCCGCTCAATTTCTCGATGGTGGACTCCGGGGTGTACCGCTCCGGGTTCCCAAACAAGAAGAATCATGCATTCCTCCAGAAGCTGGGTCTGCGGTCTGTCTTGTATCTTTGCCACCAAGAGCACCGCCCCGAGAACCTCCTGTTCTTTGAGGAAAACAACATCCAAGTGTTCCAGTGTCCCATCGACGGCAACAAGGTGCAACGCAATCCTTGTCGCAGGGTTTTCGTCGGTCTCACCATGTCACGACGTAGGAGCCGTTCTTGGGCATCAACCCCGAAGCCATGATCAACGCGCTGCGCCATTTGTTGGGTATCCATTCGCCACCGACCCCCGTGTGATCGCAATGTTGTTTCACAAACAGCTCTTCTAGATGTACGGAACCACCCGATCCTTGTCCAATGCACCAAGGGAACGGTGCGTACACGACAACCCTGTGCTCCATCGTGTCACCAATCGCGATAGCATCGCACAGGGTGCGTAGTGGGATGCCTTCGCAAGGTGCAGCACTGGTCGCTGACGTCGATCATCGACGAATACTGTCGCTTCGCCGGGCCACGCATGCGCTTGCTGGACCAACAATTTATCGAGTTCTTTTCGCCCGTGATCGAGTACGACGACACGCACGCACCGCGGTGGCTCTATTAATGTACACATATCGTTATGGCGTCGCGTCGGCTTCGAAGGTGCTTCGGGGCATGGCATTCCAAATTTCCATCACCTACGACGTTTGGATACACGTTAACTTATTGGGTCGGTGACGACGGCGGGCCACCTTGTCCAAAGCAACGTAGGAAGCATCTCGGTTCGTTTCAGCTTTCTTGGAGGCGCCGCTCATCGCCCTTTCGGACGCCGCAGCTCGCCTTCTAGCAGCATGGGCCGCTGCCACGGCCCGGTCAAACTCCCATTGCAACTCGGCCAACGTCACGGCGTGTCCGTCGCCGTACATCGCGAGATCGAACGGCGAGTCCTGCGAACTGTTGACGGTGCTTTGCGAGTTCATGTCAAAATGTCGGTGTGCGTCCCGCGTCGTGATCAAATCGTTCAAGATGACCATGATGGCCGCGAGCTGGGACGACGGTTCTTGCTCCTTGGCCTTCAGTGCCTGCGGGCAATCCACGTAAGTCGAATAAGCAACGGCACGACATACTTCAGCAAGACGGTCCTCGCGCTGCGTGCGCAACCGGTCGAGCTTATGGCGCAAGAGACCGTTGTCGTTCTCAAGTTGCAACAGATGGGAGGTATCGCACTATGGAGGACGATATAGATGGATGGGCGCGCGCCACGGAGTTGTCGAACCTGGCCGCCATCCACAGGAATCGAGGAGGATGGTTGCGACGGCGGCATGAGCGTCGGAGGCGACTCTTCCGACGAGTCCAGCCAAACATTGTCGCCATCAGATGCAGGTTTGACTGACACGGGCTTGCAACCTTTGGTTTCGACGTCGATGGTCGAGCTACCACTGGAGCCAGCGCTGCCACCGGGCCTGGACCCATCCAGTCGCTTCAGGGCCTTCTGGGGAGCTTCTACTCGACGTATGAGGCGTCGTGGGATTTGGTGGGACTACCTGGCGAGTCGGTGACACTCCGCTTGCGCTTGAGAAAACTCACAGGCGTGATCGGGGAAGTTGTTCGAGCGTTCCCCTTCTCGGGGCTGGACCGTGTCCCGGCGGCCCCCGCCGGTGGCAGCGACAGAGTTGAAATCGCAGGGGCAGCGAGTCGAGTGGTGGTGGGCATCGTGCTGTCCTGTGGCGGGTCTCGAGAAATGGCCCGTTTCACTTCCACGACCTGATGGATCCATTCGGGACTTTGTTGTGACGACGAAAGGAGATATACCTTGTCAAACATGGCGTGGAGGGCAACTTCGTCGTCCTGTGCTTGCTTGGCGGCAGCTCGTGCAGCCTCCTTCGATGCTGCCGCTCGCTTCTTGGCCTCATTCATGGCAGCCATGGTTCTTGCCAGTTCGTCGTGCAGCTCTGCTGGGGAGAGCGGGTGGCCGTCGGCGTTGACGAAAAGGTCGGACGGCGAGTCCTGTGAACTGTTGACGGTGCTTTGCGACGTGGACGGGTGGTTCTGCTGGTCGTCCAGCGCCGTTGCAAGCGTTTCCAGCATGCTCTTGATCATGTTCATTTGCAGCGATGGCGTATGGTACTTGGCCTTCAGTGTCTACGCCAGGTCCGTCAAGAACGTGCGGCTCAAACACATTGACAACCTCCACGTGCAATTGCTCGTTTTCATTCACCAACCGGGCGCATTCTTCGCGCAAGCGATCGTTTTCCCGTCCAAGTGTGACGGCGCGGACGTCGTCGCTCTATGCATGCGGCGTCAAGACATCCTTGCCAAAGATCACACAAACCAGCTCCGCGTGCATGTTAGGCGACGTTCGGGCCAGCGGCTGCATCGTCGACGACGACGGCAGCACCTCAAGCGGCGTTACTTCCGACGATTCCTACGTCGAAATGAAATGCATGGTCAGCAGCAGCATGGCTACCTTGGTTTCGTCGTCAACAGTCGAACGTGGACCAGTGCCTTCAGGCGCCAACACCTCTACGTGCTTGGCGACCTTTTGGGCTGTTTTTTCTGCAATGGACATTGAGTTGTAGGAAGAGGACGCGGACGACGGTGTGCGATCATGCGTCCGACCTGGTGAATCGGAATCGCTTCGCTTGCGTTTGAGCAACGACTTGATGAAAGGCGGCGGCGGCGGATTGTTTGCCTCGTCTGGATGGGAATCGCCCGCTGAGGGTGGCACATAGGACGCTGCGGATGATCCTGCTGGTCGTCCTAACGGAAGTGCCACCGCCGTCGACACAGTCGTCGCGACGGCAATAGACGCTCCTGTCGGCAGCGACGTGGCAAGTCTTGCTTGGCGGATGGCACCAATGTACACCCCCGGCGTGTGCACCTTAACAGGGCGGCGGCGTCCTTCGCGCATGACTCGATTCTTGCCGCCGAAACACACGAGCATCTGTCCATGCATGGGCAGTCAAGTTTGACACCTCGTCGCGATGTGGACGATTCAACGAACCGACTCGTTGACCTTGACGAGAACGGTGTTGGCGCGTTCCCCTGGGATCGACCCAGTCATGTCGAGCTTTACGGCGCTGTGGGTCTGTCGACAGTCATGTCATCCGCGCGGCCATGGAGCTGATCCAAGACGAGTCGTACCCGCACATTGAACGCCCACGCAGACAAGATCGAGTTGTTTGTTTCGTCGGAGCCTCCCATGAATAACAGCGTGCGGCGATCGTCAAGCCAAGCTATCTACATCACCCGCACGATGTCAACACCTAGATCGTGTGACGGTATGGTGCGATGCACCGAGTGGTTGAAGCGCGCGGCCAGACTCGCGTTGAGCTCGACGTTGGCATACGGCACATCGCGCCACCGCGCTTGCTTGGGAGGCACGACACTCGACACGTCGTAGATGTGCATGATTCCTTTCTTGCTCATGATGGCCACGTTCTTGCCATCGTTGGCTAATGTGCATCCACCATTCAAAAACAGCCGCGTGCCATTCGTCGCGAGCGCAAAGTACGCGCGCTTTGAAGCTTTGTCGACATCGTCGTTGTGGTATGTCACGGCTAGCGTCTAGATATATGCAGCCGCAAAGGTCGCGACGGGATGGATCGAAGAACGTACCGCTGGGTCGAACAGAATGATGTCGTTGTAGTAGGTCGTGGAGTACTTCCCGACGTTCTTCCCTCCGTAACTCAGGATGCGTCCGTCCGCCAGCACCACGGAACAAAGGCCCAGCCGTCCCGGAATGGACTCGGCAGATTTGTACTTGACCGCCTCCCACGTCACGGACAGCGCTGCAACGTCCACGCGGAACTTGTGAATCTCAAAGCTCTGGTTGTGGAAGCGTTCTTCGGTCGACGTTCCCATCGATCGATTCCCGAACACGTAGATGTCGGTCCCCACCGCCACCATGGTGTGATATCTACGACAAGATCGTTGCCGCGTGAGCATGGACCATGCGTCTGGTGACCGTAACGTACTTGTGCCCTCCGCGAGGAGGATGGATCGAACGCAAGAGCTTCCATTCGACTGTGGCGCCCCCCTGCGTTGCCGACGACGATGCAGATGGGGCATCGTCACGGATTGTCATCAGCCACACATCGTTTCGAGGCGTTTCCTTGTGATTGCCTTCCGCGATGTTCACGCCGCCGTACATGATGACTTGGTTCGGCGTGATCTCGCCAGGATTCGGTCGAAACACCGTCGCTGCGTGTGCGTACCTCATTGTCGGGTCTCCCATAACATCGCCGACCCGCGTCTCGCCGGCGAGATGCCACCGGATGTGCGCCGTCGCCATGCTCTGTCCGTCCTCCCGACTCGAATTTTCCCAATTGCGCGAATAATTTTTTTCCTTCGTCTCAGTGGTCAAAATAATTCAACCAATCACCAGCAGGAATCGGTGAAAAATGCGAGCGACATTGTACTACACACCATCACTCTCGACTCTCGCCCTGCAGGAGAGACACCACCATTTTCCCCAAGCCGCGAAGAGACGGGCACACCACCAAGAAGCAGGACATGCACGAAAGCGGATGAGTGCCAAGGAGAACTGTGCGGCATGCGTCGTGACGTTCTAGAGGCCAATAGTGGGCACATTCGATACGCGTCGTTGCGAACGATTCGTGGATGGTGCCACCACAAACGTCGCATGCACATACGAACAACTTCCACCTTGTGTGGTCGAGGCGAACGTGATGCCCTGAAAGGATGAAAGGACTTACGATGACACTATCTCCTGCACACCTGTCTAGTCTGCTCTCGTCGGCAGGCACGGATGAATTCGTCCTGTGCTCATTGTAACGTTGTCGGGTGACATCCTAGAACTTGTCACTTCATGCTGTTGATGTTGATATGTAGTCGAAGAAGCATTGTCATTGCAGACACCCTAGTCCTCCCTGTACATGACGCCATCTGCAAGATGAAGACACGGCCGGCGATGATGGCCCTCGCCGTGAACGACCATCGTTGCATGCAACTGAATATGAATCGTATTTGATGGAGTCTAGCGGAGTGGAGCAAGCCAACATACCGAGCACATTGAGCCCACCGTCGAACAACACTTACATGTCGACCAGTTGGTTGACGACGATTTGGAGGTTGCCGTTGGCTGCTTCCAACTCGCGCACGACGTCGTGGCCTTTCGCCGATGGGAGTACTTCGTGAACGACCGCCAGCTGGTCGGCCCACTTGAGCGCTTGCTCAGGGGTCAAAGGCGCAATATCCACGGGCTCATCGAGTTCTTGTCCCGACGCTGTGATCAAAGGCTGGTCGATTTCTACAGTGTCATCGGGCTCGGGGGCGTGGCGCCAGTCTTGTGGCGCTGGAACAGCTTCGTCCACCACTTCGACCGACACGTTCGCTTCAACAGTGTGGCTGCCGCTTGGTGCTGACAACGCCAAGTCGTCCGTCGAGGGCTTTTCGTCGCGTTCTGGGGCAGGTGGCGATGGGGGGGTCGCTTCGATGGGAAACGCGTCAAATTGAAAGCGCTGCATTGTCTCGGCGAGCTGCATTGCTTCGTGGAAGTCGGCTGCAGTGTCGACATGCACGTAGTCGCCGTCAGTGTCCTTGTACTTGATCACAAACGTGCCAGGAGCGAGCGCAACTTTCGTATGGAACAATTGCTGCAGGTCTGCCAGCGCAAAGTTCGTCGTGCGGACGCGAATGCGGTGAAAGTGATCTTGGAACCCGAGTTTCACCACGCGTTCGTCAGACGAGGTGGTTGTCTGTTGGTTCACGGTCGACGACTCCGAAGCGGCGCCGCTGTCGTCATGCACGCCTCGGGGGAAGAACTTGGTCAGCGACGTCGACACGACCTGGTCGACGTACGCATGCGTCGAGGGCAAGAGCGGCACGACATCGGACCCTTCCATGACGTGGGAGCACCGAGACGAGTGCTGCAGCCATGTCGATTGCTTGGAGCTCGTGCTGTGCGAACACGATAGCTGAAGGAAGGTCGCGACTTGGGTGAAAAAGTCGTCGTTCGCGTGGCCATCGAGTGCCGCGTACATCTGCTTCAACAGGTACGTCTGCGTGCAGTAGTGGGCCTGAAGCTTGCTCAACAGCATTTGGAACGTCGAGAGCTTGGTAGGGTTGGCATCGAAGCGCTGATGCACCATGCGCACAAACGAATCGGTCGTGGCGAGCGCAGTGTGACCGGCCGATGACGATGGCATGTGCATCGTCGTTGTACCATGATGGCAGCCAAACGACACAGGCGACGACTGGCCCGGAACGTTAAGTTCGTAGCACGGGGTCGTGACCTCGGGAGTCTTGCCGCGTTGAATCGACGGCGCCGAGTGGTTAAAGGACACCAACCAGTCTGTCGCGGCTTGCGGGAGCGGCGCTTGTGGCTGAGAGACTGCGGTGGGCGTTGGTGCAGCTGCCTGAATGGAAGGAGTGGGCGACATGACCAAGGGATTACCAAACGAAGAGCTCGGGAAGGTAATGCCAGTCGTCGAGGGGCCGGTGGTCGACGGCGTCAAGGGCAGCGTGAAACAACCAAAATCGCTCAACTTAGCAGGCATGGTGCGAGGGACCGTTGGCGTCAGAGGGTACTGGCGGCGAGCCTTGGGCGAGGCACGAGAGCTGCAGTTGGGTTGTCGTGAAAACGCTCCAAGTGGGACTCTAGCCTTGGGGGCGTCGGTGCCCCTGGTCGAAGGCTGCGAGGGGAAGGCCGAGCTGTACGCGTTGGAAGGGGGTTTGGACGCTTTGAGCCATTCCATGTACTCGGTCATGGTCGTGATGTTGTGGGGGGCGCTCGACGATCTCAACGACTTGGTAGTTGTGGGAGGCGCTGGGGAAGTCATGACGGCTGGAGGGGCAGCACAGAACGCGCCAAATGTCGAGTGGGGGGCGACAGCGGTCGGTGCGGGGGCGTGGGGGACTGCGCTGCGATGACTTCCTTCCGGTGCCAAATCGTAGTTGCGGTACAGGTCCGGCAAAAATATGTTGAAGCCCGCAACGAGGTGGGGGCGGCCCTGGAGAATGTCGAGCATTCGTCGGTACTTGTCTGGGATGTCGACCCTGTTGGACGTCATGAGCTACCAGAAACGATTCCAGTCACATACAAAAACTCCTGTAGACCGTCCAGAAACTGGCGGTACACGTCTTCTTGGTCCCCGATTTCCTTTCGCACCAGGTTCACGTAGTCTTGGGCCGCTGTGGCAGCTTCTTGAGTCGTTGAGGGGTGTGGCCCCTCGGCGTTGCCGGCTTCCAGGTCGTCGTGGAGGTACGGCAATTGGCCTAGATGTGTCGTCTGGTTGTTGGTGGGCATGGGCGAGCGCGGGGGGGGAGAGCTGTCGAGGGCGGCGGTGCTGTCGAGTGGTTGCTTGGAATGAGAAATGGCCCCTTTCGTCTGCCCACATGTCGACTCGCACATCTATTTTTGACGACCGAGAGCAGTTTTGCACATCTCCATGCGGGGCCATCTTTAGCCAGCACCGAACATGTTGCTTCGTGTTGTAACGTCCTCGGTATTCTTAGCGGCGCTAATCCCAAGCCAGCGTCGACGCGGCGACTCGCACCAACGACAACTCCAGCGGCCTGGACACGGCCAAAGGTTGGCTGAGTCGTAGCTGCAGTGGGCTGGCGAAGTTGGACCAG
>NW_008580164.1:726006-727009 GCF_000520115.1 Aphanomyces invadans
TCTATAATCGAATGCATATTCTTGTATAAATTTGCAGATTCCCCAAATTCTGTCAGCTTCAATATTTCTTCAAGTTTATTGATTACATTTGGGGTTGCTTGATGCTATCGACAACTGTGAAATGGTGAGAAGGCCCATTCGATGATATTATTCGGTAAAGTAACATGATCGTGCAATTGAGGTTGGCAATAAGTTTATGACCACCTGAGAAAATTTGCAGTTATAAAAAGGATAGAACGCTAAATAGCTCTTTAATACTTGGTTTTTCCTCCCTTGAGTTCCAAAACACTAATGCAGCGCTTCGGCATCGAGTGCAACAACTTAACAATCAAGTCGTTTCCAATGGCGTCCCATGCCTTGAAAGTGGCGGAAATTATGTCATTCTTGGACGAATATTGACGTCCATGGTTGTAAACAGCTCGTGCAAGAACACCCCAAATGTTCACGATGGGGATTAAGTCCGGAGACTTTGCAGGCCACTCCATGACTTCGAGCATATGCTCCTTCAAAAATTCCTTCATCTCTTTAGACGCATGAATTGATGCATTGTCATGCTGAAAAATACAGTCACGACCAAAATGAAGGTCGACGTATGGAAGCAAATGGTCCGACAGGGTATGAATGTAGGCACCACTGTCTTGGGTGCCTTCCAGAATGGCAAGGCTTGTCTTGTCCATGGAGCTAAAAGCTCCCTATACCATTACGCTTCCTCCCCCCGACTGTCGCTTGGAGAAAATAGCCTTGTCTTTACGCAAGTCGTGCCAATAATGTTTGAAGCCGTCCGGGCCGTCGAGGTTGAACTTTTCTTCGTCACTAAAGACGACTCGGGCACATTGCGCCTTGTCCCACGTGACCGTTTGCTGAGCCCAGTTTTGGCGCGCTTTTTTGTTGTTTTCGGCGAGGGCGGAGGAGGCCATTGCCTTGATGAACTTGAGATGTTTTGCTAAGTTGAGCAGTTGCCGTGCTCGCCTGACCTTAATGGCCAGTCCGCACTCTTCTACGA
>NW_008580164.1:727109-728129 GCF_000520115.1 Aphanomyces invadans
ACCAACGACAACTCCAGCGGCCTGGACACGGCCAAAGGATGGCTGAGTCGTGGCTGCAGTGGGCTGGCGAAGTTGGACCAGTTCGTTTGTCGTTGGAAGCGCGAGAGGTAGCTTGGCGGTCGTACAGTGCTGGCAATATGTTTATGACCACCCCCAACTTTAGATGATACAACAACACCATGCTTTCGCTAGTGCACGGAACTTGATCCAAGTGAATGGATCAATGAGTAACCGCTATTGAAATGGTGAGAAGGCCCATTCGATGATATTATTCGGTAAAGTAACATGATCATGCATTTGAGGTTGGCAATAAGTTTATGGCCACCTGAGAAAATTTGCAGTTATAAAAAGGATAGAACGCTATATAGCTCTTTAATACTTGGTTTTACCTCCCTTGACTTCCAAATCACTAATGCAGCGCTTCGGCATCGAGTGCAACAACTTAACAATCAAGTCGTTTCCAATGGCGTCCCATGCCTTAAAATGGCGGAAATTAGGTCATTCTTGGACGAATATTGACGTCCATGGCTGTAAACAGCTCGTGCAAGAACACCCCAAATGTTCTCGATGGGGATTAAGTCCGGAGACTCTGCAGGCCACTCCATGACTTCGAGCATAAGCTCCTTCAAAAATCCCTTCGTCTCTTTGGACGCATGAATTGATGCATTGTCATGCTGAAAAATACAGCCACGACAAAAATGAAGTTCGAAGTATGGAAGCAAATGGTCCGACAGGGTATGAATGTACGCACCACTGTCTTGGGTGCCTTCCAGAATGGCAAGGCTTGTCTTGTCCATGGAGCTAAAAGCTCCCCATACCATTACGCTTCCTCCCCCCGACTATCGCTTGAGAAAATGGCCTTGTCTTTACGCAATTCGTGCCAATCATGTTTGAAGCCGTCCGGGCCGTCGAGGTTGAACTTTTTTTCGTCACTAAAGACGACTCGGGCACATTGCGCCTTGTCCCACGTGACCGTTTGCTGAGCCCAGTTTTGGCGCGCTTTTTTGTTGTTTTCGGTGA
>NW_008580164.1:729779-749123 GCF_000520115.1 Aphanomyces invadans
TGTATTTGGCAGGATTGCGAAGGAACAAAGCGATTGCTCCTCGAGTGCGACCGACAAGGTGCTCGATCTCTCTTTGGCTCTTCCCGACAGCGTTCAGGGCAAGAATCATGCCCTGTTCTTCTTCGGTGAGTTTCGGTCCCGCAGGCATGCTCAGATAATGTTTTCAAATGGAGTGACGGCGGGAATCGATTTAACTCGACGTTAGCTATATAAAAAACATGTTTTTGGAGCTAAAAATTGCTGACAATTGCAAAAATGACAGGATGGTTTTATACTTTTTGCCATGTGGTGATTTTTCAAACTTGGTTTTCTTAATGTGGGGTGCCGACTATGTGGCGCCAAGTTCCATGACTTTCATGATGCCTTGCCTGATGCCTTCTTAACGCTAGCGTGCATTTACTAGCCCACATTTCGTGCTTGGTTGCTGTGCAGACTCAAATATGTAGGTGGTCATATACTTTTTGCCAGCACTGTACAGTCTGATGCAAAAGGTTAAGACACCAAGTATATTTGAGCTATCTCATTGAATATTGAAGTACACTAATTCTAATGTTAAGTTTTGATTCACCATGAATAGCAAAGCACAGCGAGACCAAAATAACACAATTTGGATATAAACTGCAGGAGATATTGATAAAAGTCTGATTTAATACGTGTGCAAAACGTTAAAAACATGTTAGAAATCTTCCCGCCCAACACGAATTCAAACGAAGTACACGTGGCCCTATCAAGGATGGCACATCACTTTGCATTCTAAGGCCACAGAAGACATCTCTGTGGTCTCATGGGACTGGGAGCACAGCTGACGGAGTTTGAGTGCGGGAAGATTTATGTGTGCATTGAATTCGGCCTTAGCGTTGTCAAGACAGCTAAGTTTATCAATCGAAGCCGAACTGTCGTTTACAACTACTTGCGCGACCCAAATGCCTATGGCAAACGCTTGTCTGGTGGCTGTCCTTCGAAGCTAAGTGACCGTGATTTACGGCATCTTTTCGCTGCTGTGTCCAAATCGCCGCGAAGTTGAGCACAACTCAAGAGCGACCTCGACCTTGACGTCCACCGTACGACAATTTCGCGAGTCATAAACTCATCCACCCGTTTTGAGTACATCAAGATGAACAGGAAGCCCCAACTCAAGGCAAAACACATGGAAAGCCATGTTTTATGGGCCCAGCGAAACATTGACATGGGATGGGACGCTTGGAGTCGAGTAATCTTCTCCGATGAGAAGAAATGGAATCTTGATGGCCCTGATGGACTCAAGTCGTATTGAATTCGTTCGTCTTTCAGCATGACAATGCGTCCATTCACTCGTCGAAGGAGACTGCCGAGTTTCTTAACGAGAATGGGATCATCATGATGGAGTGGCCTGCGCTTTCCCCTGATCTCAATCCAATTGACAACGTGTGGGGGTACCTTTGCCAACGTGTCTATGGTAATGGTAAACAGTACTAGTATTCCTCAACAGAGGCGCTGAAAAATGCGATACTGATGCAATGGATGCCTTGGATCCAGAGTACCTGGAAAATCTTATTCGCAGCATGAAGACCCGCTGCATTGCTGTGTTGATTGAAGTCAGGAGGAAAGCCTATTAACAACTAGTAGTTGATTTTTGATGAAATTGTGTCTTTGTTGATATGTTATGAGGCGAAGTGACTTTGTTCTTATCAATTTGCACACTCTCTGGATCAGAAATGTTACCCTTGGCCTTGATCGCGAGTTTTTGGTGAACTATCTTTGAGTCACGGACATTGCGGTGAAATACCGTACAACCTTTATTTCATTGAGTGATGCTTGAAATCTGTGGAGTCTATTAACGTTTTGCATCAGACTGTACGACTTGGCGCCTCCAGAGTGGCGTTCGTCACGTGGAGAACAAGGGCGGCGCCACCACCAGCTATGGCATTGCCTGTCGGCATGGCACATCAAGTGGAATGGAAAAATAAAGGTCAGGCTGATAGAATATATAAATGGTTACGCCAAGGAGGGCGAAAGCTGGTGCGATATCCGCTTACAACTCGAAGAGCTGGTTCAACACCACGTGCACGTCGCCGTGGGCAGCTTCCAACAGCGCCACGACAGAGTCGGTCGACGAGGTGGGAAATACTTCGCGGACAAGGGCCAATTGTGCCGCCCACTTGAGCTCCTCGGCAGACGGCGTAGGGGCAGCCACTTCTTCTTGAACTTGTTCCCATTCGGCTTCGGCAGTCGCTTCATGCACCGGCACGGCAACTTCAACGACATCGTCCTCCGCAGGGGCTTCGACGGCCACGGCGACAGGAGCATCGACGGGGACGACGGTCACTTCAACAGTGTGATCTTTGAGCTTGTTCAGTTCGCTCACCAAGTTGTTTGCGTAGTTGGTGGCAACGACAGCTGCGGCCTTCATACCTTCGGTGGCATCTTTCATCAAACGGTCGAATTCAATTTCGTTCAGACTTTGCTTGATCTTGTCGAATTCAATCTCGTTCAATCCCTTCTTCGCCGCTTCGAAGGCAGCCTTGGATTCCTCCAATGTCTTCGAGGCCAAAGGACCCAACACAGCGCCAGCTTCAGCTAGCTTTTCGTTTACAATCACGCTGGTTTGGGCAAACGCTTCGCTCAGCTTCTCGCCACTTGTGTTCATGGCGTCCGACGCCTTGTTGGACCAAACACCCGCGTTTACTTGGGCCTGAGAAGCCCATTCACCGGCGCTCACTTGAGCCTTGGCGGCGAAGTCACGTGCGTTTTCTTGTGCCTTGGCAGCCCATTGTTCCTGCTTTACTTTTTCCATGGCTTCATTCAACGTTTGGACCAAGTGCTCAATGACCTTAAGGATTGGTTCGGCAACGTTGTCGTTAAAGACGAGAGGAGTCGACGGCACGGCAATGAAGCGCAAGCTCTTGGCTTCATCTGCCGAAGTCATGAAGAAGCGGCAGGCTTCTTCGAAGTCTGAGCTTGAATTGACCGTCACACAGTCCGTCTCGTTATCCTTGTACTGAATGACGAAGGATGCAGGTGCCAACGAGAACGTCGTTGCGAAGAGCGCTTGCAAGTCCGCAAACGTGAACGTCGTCAAGTCGACGCGGAGGCGGTGGATCTCGCCGTTGTACCCGACCTTGATCGCCGTCAATTTCTGCTGTTCCATGATGCCAGGACACGAAGTATTCTCGAATGAAGAGCCGGTAGCGAAGCACCGACCGAGCATACAAAATCCAAGATTTTTCGAAGCACGCGCAAATTCAATCTATTTTGATGCGACGGTGGTTGTAACTGTCCTACGGCATAGGTTAAACATTCGTCCCAATTCTACCTGACTTTAGCGACAAAGCACATGTAACTAAGATATTGTCTTTACAAAAAGGAGACATTGGGCCGTGGCGGTCGTTCAATCCAGGGATTTCGATTCAGAATGCAGGTAGAATGACCGCACGTGATTGGTCCAGGGATCTCGTCCTCGCATAAAACGTGACACGTCTAAACTTTTCACCAATCAAATGCGAGCATTGTCGAACTTCAGCCGAAGACGACAGGCTTTTCGAACTATATCTTGACTTTTGTATAAATACCCGGCCCTCTGGGAAAATCCAGCGCATTCTCGAATTGCCCAATAGCGAGCGGGCCTAACCATGATTGGCCAATCAAATCATCAGAATTCATAGTGAATGTTTCCATGACCTGCATTCCATCAGAATGGCGGTAGTCCCCGGGTCGTTGGGACATGAAGTGCGAACCTTTGCGCGAATGCTGGCTATCGCCAGCGAGCGCATGCCGCCATTTCATCCTCGTTGGACCGACGCGATCTATGAGCGGTACAAAAATACTTGCCGAGTACAATTTTGCCAACGCTATAACAGAAAAGGAATGGATCGAACTCGAGCCTGCAGTTGGCTGTGGTTTTCTATTTCGGATTCGAATGGATGACTTTCAAGAAGGGATTGTTGTTGTCGCCGTCGACGTTTGTCTTACGAGGATTTGCTCGGATCGCAATGGAGCTCGAGGAAGCAGCTCAGCCAAAGCCCGTGGACGCCAAGGTTGGAAGGCCCAGTAGCATGCAGGGAATGCCCTAGCTCAGCGCTACAGCCACACCCGCTGACCGAGTCGTCAGCGTGCACGTACCGCTTCATAAAAACAGCTCAGTCCCAAGAGTCTCGAGATCCGACGATGGGGTTGCGGCACATGAAGATAGAAAAAGACAGCAGTTCGTGCTTGCAATCGCACGCGTGGGAGCGTGCCGACTGCCCCAGTGGTTTCCATCCAGGCGTGTTGGTGCCAGCACCTTCTTCCCTTTCTCCAGTAATGAGGTTGGCTATATCGAAGGAACCAAAGGGAACTGCAGTACTTGAGAGGGTGGGCGGGACATGGATGCAGCCAACCGCGCACAAGAAGTGTGCACATTTGTCAGGTTGTCGCACTTCTGCTTCTGCCTTTTGGATCGATAACGTTTGATTGGTCGACGCCGTTTTGGACGCCGTTTCATGACCGTTTCACCGCTGCCATAAAGCGCATGTCACGACTGCAGCGAGGACTTGGTGGCGGCGCGGCCGTCGTTGCGACGCTTCTGGTGGCTATAGCTCTTCATCAATGGCACGCTCCACCACCTGCGTCACGAGGCATTCCTTCCATGGAGTGGCATGACGCAATCCTGCCGGTCTTGCTCACAGCGAGGGCACCTGTCTTGCTTGTCCACTCGCCGACAGACCAGTGGAACACCTCACTCTGGACGCTCGACCACGTTTTGTCGTGCCTCAAGCGCAAGACGGTGGAAGTTCATGCAGCATCGCCACCAGTTTTCAAGCACTACGACCCAAACCTGGAGCTGAGTGCGAAGTTCCCTCCTCCATTTCGCACCTTCTACACCGACGCTACGCACCTCCACACCCTCTTGACTTCTGCGACAGTCGAAAAACAGGATGCAGCTCCTCCACCCACGGGATACTACGTCAACGGTGAGCTGAAGCTGCTGGCGCCGCAACTCGCCCGCGATATCTCCCCAACCTTACCGTTTGCCCTGCCGTCTGCGTCCTCCACAATCTTCGTCAAACTGTGGATCGGTGGTCCCCGCGTTGTCGCCAACCTTCACTACGATGCTACCCACAACATCTTCCACCAAGTTCACGGCCAAAAAACTTTCACCTTGTTCCCCCCAGACGCCTTCGACTCGCTGTACGTCCATTCGCGCCTCCATCCCAGTCATCGCCAGTCACTGCTTGACCTCTCGCAGCCCGACGCCGATCTCTTGGCTCGGTTTCCTCGGTATCGGCAAGCCTTTTCAAGTACGCTTTCTCTGCCCGAAAAACTCAATGCCCTGCCAGAAACTCATCGAACTCGTGGATAGAACGGGTCGACGTGACCCTGCAGCCTGGTGAAACCATGTACTTGCCGCCGTTTTGGTTTCATTGCGTACTGACGACGACGCCATCCATTTCAGTCAACGTGTGGAGCCACAGCCGTGAACTCGCATTGCTCGAGTCCCTGCTCGAGAACGCGATGCCGTACTTGGTGCGTTTTGAAGCAAACGGATGGATCCACAATGTCGCCACGCACTTGTTTGCCCTGCAGTTGTACGTGGGGGACCTCCTCGGCCGCGTGTTTCCCCGTCCTCGGGACTGGATTGCTATGCACCTCGACACTCTCGACCGGTCACTCGACGATGGGCAAACGTGGCCACGGCACCAATTCGAGTGCGGCGTCGCGCCCCATCGCATTGCCCGCCACATGCAGACAGCGATGATGGCGTTTGTGGACGCCACGATGGCCGCTACATTCGACAAGATGCCAACGAATGCGTCAAAGGCCATCTTGATGACGAGTTTCGTCGAGTCGTTGGCCGCACATGTCATCGACCCCGTCTACGTCGCCAGTTTCCTCCACTCGTGTGTGGCTACCGATCCCGCGCACAAAACGAGCGACTAGTTGTGCGCTAACAGCCGTCCATGTGTCTCTATGGCGAGCACTGGATCGTCTGTGGCTACGTTTACGACCGCGAGTTCGTGGCGAATAAAGAGATTTTCCTTGATGCATCCGCTGGATCCTTCCAAGTCCGTTGCATGCCAGGCGCTGGCATGGCGCCCATCCGAGTCCTGACCGTGGATATGACAACTGGCGGCGGCAATGTCCAAAGAACACATCCCAACTCGGTGTTACGATCCCATGCATAGTCTCGTTGGAATTCTAGTACGATGTCGCGGAACGAGTTTGTCGGGTCGGGACGTCGGGGGGGTCGTCGGTGTGGCTGCCAAAAGAGTTTACGTGAGGCGTGTGGAGTCTCGAGACGGGGCTGGTGTGCCACCCCACGGGCAGAGGGCTCTGCTCTCGCTCGAGTAGCACTGCGTCCCTACCATTTCATATCGTCAGTCGCCATCGACCTCCCGGACCCTCGAAAGTTTCGCCCTGTCGAAAGCATGCGTCGACACCGTACCCGGTGACGCTGATCATGTTGTACACTTGGTTGCGGTAGAGCTGGCTGGATTCGATCGGGACCAGACGAAAGCTCAGCATCGCGTTGCCGCCCAACGCGCGGACGTGGGCGCGGACGACGGAGATCGCCTCCGACAAAAACAAATGGAAAAACGCGCCTAGGCCACCGCATTCACGGACGGTCCAGCTCTCTTTGATAAAGTGGAGTGTGATGCGGCCAAGGTATCGCAGGATCTTGGCCCCCGGCACATACGACAGCGGGGTGAGTTCGATCCACTCGCGAGCGTTGGGTCCAACAAATGCAGCTGTCGCAGCGGCGTCCACCGAAGGACTCATGGGCGGTGCCACTTGCGAGAACGCCGACGCATTGTGCAAGATCTGGAGGCGCAACGACGGTGATGCATCCGGGTCGGCGGCAGCGTCGTCGTCGTCCGCAAACGACGTGCCGCCTCCGGCACTCCCAAAGGGAAGGGCTGTGTCCACGGGGGGCAATTCTGGTCCGGCCAGCATCGCCATGCCCATCAACACCACTTCAATCTACACTCACACTCGTCACGTCACACACGGTGCAGAGTGAGGTTGCCCATGGTGCCGCAACCGTTTTACATGCACCGTACAATGTTGTCGGCGGCCAGCGCGACGCGCGTGCGAAGGCCGCACACGACACAGGGGGCAAAAGCACGCAGCTTAAAGAGCAAGCTAGCCAAACCGTCAGGTGTGCACGAAAACCGCGCCAAGGTCTTGTGCACAGCATACCTCGTAAAGAGCATCTTGAAAACATGAGAAAACAGCACGTTGACGCGGGTATCCCGAGTGTGCTCTTCGTCCCACTCGACGCGCTTCATGGACAGGAACAAGTGGATGTTCGCGCCGTGCTGGGTCATCCCTGGCAAGCTGTCCGTGTTGCAGATCGATACGCCCTGCGAAGCCACTCAGCACGCGCCACGGATGGATATCGATCGCACCTCCGGCAGCGGCTGCTCCAGCAGGACAGACATGAGATCTTCGTCCGTCTCGTCGTCGATTTCAAGGACGAACGGGTGCTTGTTGTCGCTAAATGTTGCGTTAGGTACCGATCTTTGTCTTGTACGAAACGAACGTGTTCACGTCGGGGCTCACTTCGTCCTCCGAGTCGGACGACGAGTCGGACGACGACACTTTCTCGTCGTCTCCAAGCGTCGCTGGGACGTCCACATCCCCCGTTGACGGTTTGCGCTCGACGGACGTCGCGGACGAGTCTTCCTTCTTCTTGAGTTTTCGCAGCGCTCGTTTGTGCGCCTTGTCGTCGGATTCGATCTTGATGCGGTCCGTTTTGAACTCTGGCGGAATCACACACATCGCGTCGTGCTTCATCTACCCAACGACATGTGTGTCAGTGTCCACGGCAGCAGCTCGCTTCCCGTCACCAGCGAACGATTGCGGTTGCTCATGGTTTCGATCTGCGCCTGCAGTTGCACCAACCGACGATCTTCGTCGTCCTTGACCTGAGTGCAGCGATGGCGCGTAAGACACGTGGTATCTGCGACACACGGCGTACGTCGATATTGCGCGTAATGCGCAAGCCCTGTGGCATCGGCAGCGCTGGCAAGTAGATCCCCGTTCCAGTGATGATTCCGATGACAAATGCGCCGCTGATCTAAACTAGCATATGACTGCATTTCGCGGGAATGTTGCACATGACGCTCGATTCCTTACTTGGACTTGGGATTCAAACCCAAACAGAGCGTTCACGCCCAACACGCGCATCTTTGCCATGAGCTACGGGACATGGACGACTTGGTTGGCATGTTGGCGCCGTTCGATTGCATGAACGGCCGTGCATCCTCGAGTCCAACTGGACCAGATCAACAACATACCTGGCGGTGCATCTCGTACTCGAGAAAAGGGAGCGCCTCGGATACGATCGTGGCGTTTGCATCGCCTGTGCCTCGTCGACGTTGTCTACATAACCGCATACCCCGTCATCAATTCTAGCCATGTCACGCAGGACCGTCGTCACGGGATCGAGCGCGCAAAGGTTTCGATTGCAACGCCACCACCCAGATCGACAAGGTCGGTCCTCGCCTCCGAATTTCGATTTCGACGTACCGACACACTCGCGCTTGAATGAACGTGCCAGAGCCCGTTATGGCCATCCCGCAGAGGGGTTCGGTCGACGAGAGGAGCATCTCAGGGACCCACTTGCGGCCGCATACGCCACATCGCACCATGCGCATGCTACACCACGAGTGAGTTCGCCCAAAGTGAACCTGTGTGAACGCACTTTGAAAATGGTGCAAGGTTGCGCGAGTACGGAATGTGGCACATCATGCATGGGGATTCGTGGAAAACGGTGCGCCCCGTCTTGGTCGGTCGTCGCACCGCGCTCCTGGCCATTCATCCTTAGTGCGACAGTCTGACATTTCCTTTGAGCCGTACGTTCGAAACGCGCCCGATTGCAATTGCGGGGACGCGTCCGACCCTTCGACGGAAGCCACAGCCAACGCAACGTCACTCGCTACAATTCCCGTTGGACGTCGAGGCTTCTTGGCGTACTTGACAACGGCCGCGGTCCCGCTCGCCGACATCACACACACGTCGTCGTGGATCGTGCACGACTCAATGTATCCGAGGACAAACGAGCACTGGAGCGATTGGGCGTGCGCTCGCACCTGCCACATTGTCGCGCGCCAGGGTAAGATAAAGTCGAAGCAGTCTGCAAGAGCGCAGCACGACGGATTCCACCGAGAGGTCCTACCTCTTCACGCAGCTCGAGCCACCACGAGTCGCGGGTTTCTTGATCAGCAAGCTTCGTCGCCATTTTCCCGAGAAATTTCACAGAGCGAGCCGTGACGATGCCGCCCAGCCGCACGCGGGTGTCCGGGTGGAAGGCTTTGACCGTCAGCAGCTGGACTTCCTACGTCGATTCAAGCGCATTCGTTGAGTCAAGCAATTCCAAAGGAAAGCGAATGCTTACATCGTGTGCACCGAGCTCGAAGTTCTTGTTCGTACGCTGCTTGAACGTGTTGTTAAATTTGCGCAGGGACGGAATCGTGGCAAGCCTGGGCGAGCCCTGGTCGGTGGAGACAGCCACGTCGACCGACGACGCGGATGGCGGGGCGGAGTCGTCGTTGTTGAGACCGCGCTTGTTGTAGAGCAGTCCCGACATTAGAGTTTCTACATCGCTTTCCGTTGGCATCGAGGATGACGACGCAACAGACGTGGATGGAACAGCAGCAGCCGGTGCCGCGGCGTCCTGGGACTTGTCTGTAGGCACGAGGAACACGGCCGTGCCGCACGCTCGCGCGACCATGCCGCTATCGCCTTCGACGTCGAAGAACTGACGATACCCCAGCACGGCATTACCGCCCAAGTCGAGTGCTTTCTTCCCGACCTGTCGACGTTCAAGTGATGAGGTTGAACGATAAAAGACGTTCGATACCATTGTAGACACTTGCGACGACAGCTTGTACAATAACATTTGCCGGTACTCGTTGCTCTTACGAGACGTTCGGAACGAGTCGCTCCATGAGTACTCGGGGTCGGCGTGCACGACGAGCTCTTCAACAAACCCGAGGACGCGTTGAGTCGTGAAGATCGCTGGGTCGAGTGTGCTCAACGAGAAGAACTGTACGCCGGCACTGGACTCGCGGAATGGATTGATGTCACCAAAATAGTGCAGACGGATCACAAGGTGCAGCTCGCCACGGACCCCCAACAGTGTGTCGTAGATGGGGTACCATCCCTGGACGCTGCTTCCTTCCTTCATCAAGATGCAGTTTAAGTCAACGTACACAATCCCAATCGTTGCGTCGGTCGTGTACACGTCGTGGTCCATCACTTTGAACATGATCGGCTGACTCTGCAGCACGTTGTCGTCGGCAACGTCAAAGCGAAACTCTTCGTCCCATCGCGGCGTCAACGACTTCTTCGACACAGTCGACCGAGCTTCAAAGCTAGCGAACGTGATGTCCACGTATGCATCCGTCACCTTGGACGCTCGCTCCACCACTGGCAGCCCTCGCGCCTCCACCAAGCGGATCTTGATCGTACACGGCATCGCAGGAGATCTCACAAGTTAGTTTGGCATATAACATAATGTATGTAATGTTGGATCCACATGTTAAGCATAAGATACCCTATTTCGAACTACTTCAATGGACGTCCCTCTTGTTTCAATTGCAAGGAAACTTAATGTATCGGAAATTCAACTGCATGCGCAAATGTACGTATTTTAAATCCACAATCTACTAATGTGAGCCATCCAAGTGCACTTTAAAATGTCCATCCCTCCATCTGCTTCGACGGGATGGACGCTGCCTTCGGGACTCCAGCGCTGGGTAGATCCGATATGTGTGCCCCCGTCCCATGAATGTACCGTTGATCTTCCGCGGGACGAAGGCTGAGCGCTTTACGGCGTACGCAGCAACGTGGACCAACCTGGTGATGATGCTTCGCCCCTGCACGATGACCACCGACTTCTTCCCTCCACCTACAGGTCTTCTACGCGCACGAAGATGAACGCGCGGGACGAATCGGAACATTGTCATGTTAAGCTGCTCGTTTCTTAAACGCAAGGACTTGGTACAGTCCTGCAATGTCCCACTCGACGTCGCTAATCGTTCCTTGAAAGTTGAGCACGTTCATCTTCATCAGCAATGACTTGTGCGAGTCTTTGTGGAGGCCGATGAACGTTTGAAAGTTCTCTTGAAGGACGAGGTCAAACCCGTGCTCGTCGAGCATCTGATGGAGTAGGGACGATGGGATCAAATATTCTGGCAAGTTGACCGCTTCTTCGTCATCGCCGTCAATGAGCGTAAACATGTACCTACAACCCCGACAATCATCACGTCCTCGCAGGTTTCCAGTTGTCATGCAGGTACCTACCTCAAGCCAAACCCTCGGTCATCCTTCGTCGGGCGTAACAATCTTGTCGTCGTCGACGGGTCCATCCGAATCGTGCACAGTGCGCGGTCCTTGCCGTCGCGCAGCTGAATCGGCGCGGGTCCAACGACTTTGCCATCGACGATCTCTTCGCCACCAACCGTCGCCATCAGCTTTTGGATAACGCGATTCGGGTCGATGGTCGTCGCGATGAACATTCCGCCGGGGCGGAGCGTGCTGTGCAGCGTCACAAAGAACTGCGTTGCGCGGGCCTCGTCGCAAAACATGTAATGAAACGCAAACTGCATCGAGACCACATCGAACGAGTGCGGGTGGTCCAGCGGCACCGCTCGATGCCACTGATGTTGGTTCGTCCAGCACGGCAGCGCGTCCTGGAGCAGCGATATTTCGCCCAAATCCCCATGAACCTAGAGGTGTCCCCATTCACACGCATGCGTCGCTGTCGAGAAAGACAAAGGGGTAGACGTACGAGGTGGATGTCGCTGCGACTCAAGTCAGCGTTCTGCTGGATTCTGGTCGCGGCATCTTCGAGGGATCCTAGAGATCGCCATGAAGATGGGGCTGTCTGGTATAGGCAATGCTGGATGGAACAGACGTACCCAGCGCAATGTCAACTCCCATGTACATTTGGAAGTTGTGCCGCGCCCACTTGTTCATATCTCCGCCCTTCCCGCACGCCAAGTCGAGAACGCGACTCTGTTTCTGACTGTACTCTTGGATCAAGACGCTCTTGACCCAGTTGTTCATGCAACGCATGTGGTACAGCCGACTGTCAGCGCGATCGCTCGTTTTCTTCCGCGACAACTTGCTGTAGAATTGCGCCGCTTGCTCCTGGTCCGTCCCATCGGTGACAAGGCTGCGGGATGTCGAAGATTCAGCGGGCGTCGGGCGGGACGTTGCCCATGCAGGCTCCATTTCGCGTGTGTTTCGGGGAGGAGACGATCGCCGGTCGCAGGAAGCAACATCGCGACGAATATGCTTGGACTCACTACGAGGGGATTCAACGTCTTCTCGAGGTCTTTTGTCGCGCTGTGGTGCTGTGTGGTGGTACTGTTCCTCGGGAGACGCCACCGACGCCGCAACGGGTGAGAGGAGGTCGTGCAGCGAATTGCTTCCGCGTCGCTGTGGAGGGTGTGAAAAATGAGGGTTCGTGGATTCGTTTACACTCGGGGCATGAATATGATGTGGTTGTGGTGGCGGGGATAGTGGTGCCGACGCGACAGCAGCGGGCTTCTCATACGACCTCGTGCCCATCTCGTCCGATATGTGAAAGTAATACGTTCGTCGATCGGCTTCGATGATCTTGCTCCATCCCTGCGGAAGGTCCTTGTGCACCCAGTACTGCTTTCCCGACTTCTTGTTGAAGTAGTAATCGAGACCTTTGCTCCGGGACGTCATGACCTCCCATCCTGGAGGAATTCCATGAGCCATGTCCGATATTTTCTGTGGGTAAAAATAAATGGATTCAAATATATTTTTGTGTTTCCACTAAATTTGCTTTGGATAGATTAACAGTAAACTGTAAACTATAAATCAATACTCGGAGTATAACAAATGAAATATATCGCGCTCAATGCTTGTGTCAAAATGCATATTCATGGACGACGAGGTTTGTCGTTCGGCAAACCTCACGTCCACTGGCCCCTCTTGAACAAGTCGTCGCAAGTTGTGGCCGCAAGCACTCGAAGGACTGGTTCCAGTCCTTGATCATAACATCGTGGTAGTCGCGCATGCGACGCACACTTGAGTGACCGTGATGGTTCGCACATTCCACCTGAACGACCGCCGCTATATTTTTCCTGTCTGATTTGTACCTTGTCGTGGTCCCGCCAGCTCTAGCAGCTCCAGCGACTCCTTGAGTCCATGGCACACGCATCTGACTCTTTCCGAGCGCTGAACATCTGAGCAAGCTGTATGACAGGGCATCGTTGGACTAGTCTTGATGGACACAGGAAGCGAAGGAGACACGTTGGACGAATACAATGTGGTGTATGTATTGGAATACCGTGAAAGCTACAGTGCGCGAAATAATTGTATGCGAACATGAAAATTTTAGTTGTGCGGAGAAGTGCGACAATTGCTTTCTTTGATCTGACCATGCCCTACGTCCTAAAACAGAGTTCGCAGAGTGGTGCAAGTGCAAAAAGATCTACTTCCACCACTCTGCAAACTCTCTTTTGAGGAACAGAGGAAGTGCAATACGATCTACTTCCTCTGTTCCTGAAAATTGGAGTCATTGGTTTTGGCTGAATTTTCATCTTTACACTAATTATTGAACTCAACAGGAAAAGTCTATTTTTATCCATGACTTGACAAACACGACAGGAGCAAACAGGATATGATGCAACTCATGTGGTCATGAAGTCGACAACTGTGCAGAGGTGATCAATATTGGACGTATTTATCACGCCCTCCATATCACACGCAGCTAACACACTAAAGGCTATCTACTCTGCGTTCAAAGTCCTTGCGACGACTCATCGCTTCAACAACTTCAACTTTCACAAGATCTGAATCACGCAGTGCATAGGACGATGGCCCGATCCCGCAAACTTGACATAATTCATGTGAGGCAATTTGTATGAAATGTCACCATCCATTTTCAACGACTCCAGCATGACACTTTGCAACTGCAAAAACCTTTTGTCGAGGACACCCCAATCCAATCCATCGAAGGCTCTTTGAACAACTTCCACCACTCGACGTTTGACAAGTCGTGGTTCATTGTCGGAAAACGTCATCTAGGTTTGTCGATAACTTCCCCCACAGAAATCTTCTGGGATTCTGAGGTGTGGTTGATATATTTAGGCAACGCGAGGCAACTTTTGAGGTTGATTTGAGATCGATTCGATGCGAAAGAACTTAAATATTTAGAATTGTTGTCCATCATTGGTATTTTATGCTTGGTTGTGAAGCGCCAAGACGCGATATAGAATCAGAAAATAGCCTGATACTCGCAGTTTTATTCGCTGTCAGATCTCCAATTTTCGTGTGATTTTGGATTCGTCTGTGAAAGTAGTTGCTGTTAGAGTGACATGTTTCCCGATTTGCGGAACGGAAGTAGAAGTATACCTATCTTAAATGACAATGATATAAGACATTGCAGAATATATTTCGGGAAATATTTATATGAGGACTACGAACAGTCGATGCTACTGCCATTTTTCAATACAACTTGAGCAAAACGCGTAGGCATGCTATCAACAACGTCTTCAAGTAGTCAGTACCTATCATTCTGCACGACAAAAGAATCTGCCGCTTCAAATCAGACACATTGTCAAATTATCGCCTATCCTCGTAAACTTGACGGGCTAAATACCCCAAACGTTATCAATAACGTTGAAATCGGGGCTCTTGCTAGGCCAGTCTATGAGGAAGACGCCCGAGACTTCAGGATACTTCTTCGTCTCCTTGGAAGCGTGGATAGATGCATTGTATTGTTGGAAAATAGAAATCGGGTCTTCGAGATGTTCGTGCACTTCGTCCAAACACGGGAACAGATTCGTCTCCGGCGCCTTACAATACTTCCACGTGTTTTGTCGTCCTTCGAGGAATGTGATATCTGACTTCCCGCACTGGCTCACGGCACCCCAGACCATAACGCTGCTTCCACCACTCGCTTCGTGAACACTCTTCCATCACCACGGAGGTTACGCCAGTACGCGCAGTATCCATCAGCGCCGTCCAACTTGAACTTCTTTTCGTCCGAGTAGACAAGTTGACGCCAAATATCGTGCTTCGCGATGAGCTTTGCAGCGAAAGCACGACGCGCCTTCTTGTGATGCGCCTACAGATGCGGCACCGACTTATTCTTGGCGTAATTGATGATTTGCTCGATTTCAGCACGTTGAGCACAGAACGGGAAGTCACCCGTACCGATAGTGTCTCAGCGCATTGCGCTGCTGACAAATTGCGAACGATTGCAAATGCAGTAAATGTCACCCCTTGTAAATTTCACGCGCCTTTCCTACCGCTTCTTCGTACCGTACGAGTCCTGCGACTTTAATTGCGAAGCATTAATGACTCAAGACGTTCGAGACGACGTCCAATCTCACGATTGGATATCTTCCCGTACTTCCAGGCCAACATTTGGCCCATTTCGATGCCTATGCGTTTGGGTCCCAATGGCGTGGTACACGGTTACCAATTTTGGTATGATTCGCGCCGCGACGCTGCCTATTCATTGGCGAATATCCCCACACCAATATGTTTCCATCCATTTTGAATGCGTCTTTTGACATTTAGAAAATTTAAAGCGCAGTGCGGATATAAATATTTCCGATGCCTCAAACCGGGTCAATTCGACCATCTCCCTATATGTTGGTAAATTCAAGTTCACCTGATATATTGCACTGTAGACATTGCTCTTGGGGGTATACCCTTCATGGGCAACAATCACCGAAGTCTTGGTGTATTTTTGGAGGTATAACCTTCATGGGAAACAACATCCGAAGTCTTGGTGTAATTTTAATGGAGAACGTCACCTATAACCTTCCACCAGGCTAAATTGGGAGGTGAAAATACTTTCTAAATGTTAGGAAATTTGAATCGTTTGAGAAAATGTTAAATACTTTGTAATGTCCACTGTTTCAACTTCAATTTGCTAATGTGCCAAAAAAGTCTAGGTTCCAATGCGGCGGGCACTTCGGGAAATGGAGGGTGCTTTTTGACTGCCTCTGCCTTGATTTGTCCCTCTCTACGGAGAATACATCGCCGAGGATGGAAAGGGACCAGGGTCTGGCACGGGTTGTTAAGACCAGAAATCCCTGTACGGGCCTGCCACCACGGCGGAATGGCACATTGTATGCTGGATATGAAAGTGTCAATTACAATGGTACGATTCATAACATGTTACTCAATTTGAATTATTGATCACAATTCAACTAGCAACGTGACTTTGCCTTCTGGCAATAGCTTTTGTAATTCGTTGGTGGCTCTTTTACTTCCTTTGAGAATACTTTGTGAAATCAGTCATTGCCAAAGTTGTACGCATCGATAACATGAGCGTAGAAACAAAAGAACTTACCAATAGACACTAGCAGAATTCGAGGCTTTCAGGTACACAATCCTGCAGTCCATTGAATGTGTATGAGGGGTGAACTCCATGTATATTCCACCGTTCATGAAAGACGACACCGTCTCTTCGTCCAATTCGTTCGCGGCGCAGTCGGTGAAATTTACAATATTGGTTATGGTTTAAGTAGTGTAGACACCATCTTCTCTTGGTTGTGCTCAGGCAGCGTTCGAGCGACTTGATCATTGTCCCATGGTAGTGTTGTAACTTCGATCTAACAACAAATTTTCGCCCAATATAATACAAGATCTTCCGGTTAATGGTCAGTACAAACGTTAATAGCGGTCAACACTATGGTAAAATTCCTACTTACCAGCAAATACTTTGAATCCTTATTTTGAAGTCACTTCTTTCCCAATATTAAATATGACACGTGAATTCACTTCCTCTCATTAAGATCTATTGATATTACGTCTCGTTTCACTGAAATTTTGAAATTTGTCAAAATAGGCTCAAGTAATTTAATAACATGTTGGAAGATTATAGATGAAGAACACATATCTGACATTCATCTCGATGTTCTGAAAATTTCAATGTGCCCCCATGTACAGTACATGTATGTCCACCGGCCCGAAATATACACCCGACAACGGGAATACTTGAATATATTCAATTATTTTTCGAAATCGAAAAATCCGGAAATTGTTGTTCAAAGTCCTCAATCCAGCGAATCCATTTGGCCCACTGAATTTGAAAGTGGTGCAGATTTTATCAAAGCAGAACGTCTTCTACTTTTCATACTGAATTCAAGGGAAAATCATGCGGACACTGAACAATTATCCCAATGTGAAGAATGATGATCGTTATTAACTGCAAATTTGCATAGCACGATTATCTTGAATGACGTCCGACCAGCACCGGGCAATGGTCGACCATCTCCTCTTGCAAATGATGAAGCTACCGTGCCAGCTCCAGCGAGGTGCGAAAAATATGATGCTAGAATATTCGGTCACGATCGCCACACAATTGGTGAAATCAGGAGTCGTATGGCGCGGAGGACATACTTGCACGCGGGGTTGTGTGCAAATGCATATCTAACCAAACGAATGGATTGTAAAAAGGTTGAATACACTAACTGCCACCACACAATCGGGCTGTACCAGCAGCAAAACGTACAACCCTGCGCTACATTGCCCAAGCATTGCCCATGCGGTGACCAATAAACTGCCGCGGACTGGGACATGAGCGACATATTGACAGCGCTCGAAGCAGTCGACCTCGACGAGGACGAAGAGAATATTGGTAACGTGTAAAAATATATTCCGCATTGTGTTTGATATCGTACCATTTGTATGTAGTAGTATATTAATTCAATATATATGTATAGCTAGCGCTCTCATGTGGCGTGATTATTTCAGTCCTTTACCAATTTCGTTGTGGTAGGTTTATTTCGGGCTGGAAATATTCATTATTTCGCGCACTGTACGAGTGCGATCTAAGTCGGCACCACCACGGCCGTAGTCGCCACCACCATAATCGTTGTGATGGCTATTCGTCAACATTCACCGATGTGGACACCACCGACAAGGCCTACCCTGGCACCATCGGCAATACCGGCCGCCACATTAGGCTCTTGGACGACGCTGGCGTTTTTGGGAAAAGAATGCGACGCCGCTGGATGGGGTAGTCTCAGCGTCGCACACCTTGACGCAGCAGCGGCAGGTGACCCCGTTGCCGACATAAGTCCATAAGCAGAACGGTGTTCCGGATGACGGCTTTCCGATGGGTGTTGGGTCTGTGTCGCACCCGCACGAAGTAGCGTTGATCGAAATCGCAGAACGCACTGCAGGAGGGCAATAACACACTTGCTCGACGCCGCCGCGGAGCCCCGGACCAACATCTTCTTCCTGGAAGGCTCTTGAACGAGTAGCAGAAGGGTCGTTAGCGAGGCAATGGTATGAAAATGTGCCGGAGAATGGTGTCATGGCCTGCGTCATCTGTGCCGGCAAGGAAAGTGAGCACAAGGTGAAGCACAGAGTTGTCACGGGTAGCGTGGTATGTCGGTATGCCCCCTATTCAGTAAACTATTCTCGTTGGTTACGAGGATGTTGAGTTGTTGGAAAATAGCTTGGCCGTTGATGATCGTCATATTGTTCTAGCGCATTCAAATGACACATCTCAAAGGCTTCTGAAGACTTCATCCAGGACAACGCGCAGATCGACAACAGCGACTGGGTTCACTCCTCGAGGGAGAGCTCGAATCGCAGGAATGGACAAGATTCGATGCATATTAAAGTTGACATCAACAGCAGATATGTAGTGCTGATCCAGGGGTTGTCGGGGATCTTGGCGGAGATCCACCAACCCCAGATCCAAATGTTCGCGGCCAATAGAGGCCACTGGACCTTGCCCAACGGCGGCCCCTCATCCTCGACAACCCAATCGAGGGCCGCGTGGCAGGAACGCTGGATTCGATTGGTACGAGGCTAGCCCCTACAATATCAAGCGTCCCTTCGAAGGATGTGTTAGGATATGCAAATGCTAGATACTGTATGATCTATAGGTGAACGTAGATAGAAGAAATAGCTAGTCTGAACGCATAATTCACTTTTCCATTTGCACTTGAGCCACCAGTGGAAGCCTTCCAAAAATACCTCAGTCACGAAATGTGAGAAAATCTCAGACAGTCGAATTTGGCCAATCTGAGACGACCTCAGATGTGCGAAGACTAAAAAAACGTCTTCGCACAATTTTACTTTAGAATCTCAGTTTCGCAGATTTCGTTGGCCACCAGAGCTGCCTATGAAACATAAGCGCTCCGCGCCGAACTGGAGCGACGCGGACGTGACACTTTTGCTGGACTGCATTCAAACACTCATACCGCTTGGACAGAACGGGTGGATCAAAGTCTCCCAAGTGTTCAACAGCAACGACACCGTCTCCTATGCTCGCGACTGGGAGTCGTGCAAGCGCAAGTTCACGTTTCTCAAGACAACAAAGAAGCCCACAGGCGAGCCTGGCTGTCCACCACATGTTGTCCGTGCCAA
>NW_008580164.1:754599-757313 GCF_000520115.1 Aphanomyces invadans
ACCAATAGATGAATATTTGTATTATGATTCGTCAAGGCAAAGCGGCCGATCACTGCTACACCGGCCGATGACTGATTCACTACGTTAGAATATTCGGCCACGATCGCCACACAATTGGTGAAATCAGGAGTCGTATGGCGCGGAGGACATACTTGCACGCGGGGTTGTGTGTAAATGCATATCTAACCAAACGAATGGATTGTAAAAAGGTTGAATACACTAACTTGCCACCACACAATCGGGCTGTACCAGCAGCAAAACGTACAACCCTGCGCTACATTGCCCAAGCATTGCCCATGCGGTGACCAATAAACTGCCGCGGACTGGGACATGAGCGACATATTGACAGCGCTCGAAGCAGTCGACCTCGACGAGGTCGAAGAGAATATTGGTAACGTGTAACAATATATTCCGCATTGTGTTTGATATCGTACCGTTTGTATGTAGTAGTATATTAATTTAATATATATGTATAGCTAACGCTCTCATGTGGCGTGATTATTTCAGTCCTTTACCAATTTCGTTGTGGTAGGTTTATTTCGGGCTGGAAATATTCATTATTTCGCGCACTGTACGAGTGCGATCTAAGTCGGCACCACCACGGCCGTAGTCGCCACCACCATAATCGTTGTGATGGCTATTCGTCAACATTCACCGATGTGGACACCACCGACAAGGCCTGCCCTGGCACCATCGGCAATACCGGCCGCCACATTAGGCTCTTGGACGACGCTGGCGTTTTTGGGAAAAGAATGCGACGCCGCTGGATGGGGTAGTCTCAGCGTCGCACACCTTGACGCAGCAGCGGCAGGTGACCCCGTTGCCGACATAAGTCCATAAGCAGAACGGTGTTCCGGATGACGGCTTTCCGATGGGTGTTGGGTCTGTGTCGCACCCGCACGAAGTAGCGTTGATCGAAATCGCAGAACGCACTGCAGGAGGGCAATAACCCACTTGCTCGACGCCGCCGCGGAGCTCCGGACCAACATCTTCTTCCTGGAAGGCTCTTGAACGAGTAGCAGAAGGGTCGTTAGCGAGGCATTGGTATGCAAATGTGCCGGAGAATGGTGTCATGGCCTGCGTCATCTGTGCCGGCAAGGAAAGTGAGCACAAGGTGAAGCACAGATTTGTCACGGGTAGCGTAGTATGTCGGTATGCCCCCTATTCAGTAAACTATTCTCGTTGGTTACGAGGATGTTGAGTTGTTGGAAAATAGCTTGGCCGTTGATGATCGTCATATTGTTCTAGCGCATTCAAATGACACATCTCAAAGGCTACTGAAGACTTCATCCAGGACAACGCGCAGATCGACAACAGCGACTGGGTTCACTCCTCGAGGGAGAGGTCGAATCGCAGGAATGGACAAGATTCGATGCATATTAAAATTTACATCAACAGCAGATATGTAGTGCTGATCCAGGGGTTGTCGGGGATCTTGGCGGAGATCCACCAACCCCAGATCCAAATGTTCGCGGCCAATAGAGGCCACTGGACCTTGCCCAACGGCGGCCCCTCATCCTCGACAACCCAATCGAGGGCCGCGTGGCAGGAACCCTGGATTCGATTGGTACGAGGCTAACCCCTACAACATCAAGCGTCCCTTCGAAGGATGTGTTAGGATATGCAAATGCTAGATACTGTATGATCTATAGGTGAACATAGATAGAAGAAATAGCTAGTTTGAACGCAAAACTCACTTTTCCATTTGCACTTGAGCCACCAGTAGACCATCCTGTCTACAAGATACATGTAGGTTGTTGCTTCGTCGAATAATGTCACTTGCTGTTGATTTTGTAATAGTTCCAAGCACCACGATGTCGTAGAGAGCGCATCGCATCTGCGTCCGGTGGGCTCTGGCTTTCAACA
This sequence comes from Aphanomyces invadans, assembly GCF_000520115.1. Lineage (NCBI taxonomy): Eukaryota > Oomycota > Saprolegniomycetes > Saprolegniales > Verrucalvaceae > Aphanomyces > Aphanomyces invadans. Next base: position 756,466 of record NW_008580164.1, read on the forward strand.
GCAAAATATACTGAATTCGCATAACTACCCCATCATTCGTCAACACGTGGCAGGGCGGTTCAAGATTGGCTTCTTCCATCTCCATCGCCAGTGTCACCCAATCATCAATTTCACGAGATGCTGGCGGCGCAGTTATGGTGGGTGTAGTACCCTTTGGCCCAAAAGTCTCATCGGCCTCATGCTTCGGGTGCGCAGCTCTTGTTGACGCCGTCGAGCCGCCTCCTGCGGCTGCAAGGAATTTTCCCTTGAATTTACTCGTCGTGCTCTCACGACTATCAAAATTAGTCCGTCGTCAGTAAGGCCGAGACATAGCAGTGCTGCCCGCAGTCCTTCCCCATCTCCAACATTCACGTTCAAAGAATCGATCAAGATTCCTTATCAAACGACGAGTGGTTCGATATCACAGGCATGTTGTCTTGCAACGACATTGAGGTTGTGCGACTTGAAGATGTCGCGAATGCCACGGGCAATTTTTGGCAGTCACCCAGTCACCCGTGTGGCAACCACCGAAATTTCTCCAAAGGCTTCAGCGAGTTTCGCTTCCTTGGCTTGCACACTCTTGTATGCAGCGAGTTTTGCTTTCTTAAACTTGCTTGCATAGACGCAGCTCCGTCGACCCCACCTCGGATATGCATCATGTTTTAAACTGGACACTGATGGGAAGGTCACTATCAACCGTAAAATTCTGGAATCTGGTTTGCCAGAGTCGTCAAGTTCAATGGGTTAATCTTAAGCGCATGTTCTTTAAAACTAATGGAATATACAATATTAGCGAACAAATCATATACAGTGCTGGACAGTGAAGATAGGTACACTTGCATTTTCGTCGTAAAATCGCTTATTTGTGT
>NW_008580164.1:765798-767201 GCF_000520115.1 Aphanomyces invadans
ATAATTTGGGCCGGTTTTTCAAGCAAGGGGTTGACCGAAGTTGCCTTCCTGCAAGGACGCCAGAACTCCTATGCCTACTGTGAATCTATTGCAGACTATTTCCTGCCCTTTGCCCACGCCAACCACCCCGAAGGTTTTGTTTTTCAACAAGACAATGCCAGCATTCATGCCAGCAACGAGACCAAGTCGTTTTTGGCCGAGCACGAAAGTCCACTTTTGAGCTGGCCTTCCCTCTCGCCGGATCTGAATCCGAACGAAAATGTCTGGGGATACCTGGCGCGGAAGGTTTATGCCAACGGGCGTCAATTTGAGACCGTAGACGAGCTCAAACTCGAAATTTTCCGGCAGTGGAATGCCATCGACTCCGATCTGCTTCTGAAGCTTGTGGCACCGATGAAATCGCGTTGCATTGCTGTTTTGCAGCTCAAGGGCTCGTGTACGAAGATTTAAAGTATAACGTAGCTCATTTTGCCTTCATACTTGCTCTTGTTTGTCAAATTGCAAAAGTGTACCTTTCTCTATGTCCAGCTTAAATTTTGCAGAATTTAAAAAAGTGCAGATATCTCGAGCAACATTCTATGTTTGTGAACTCTGAAGGTTCCATAAGATCACATCAATTGCTGCTGTGTGACGACGGCTTTACTCAGGCCAGTCAGTGCGTCGAAGAAATTTTGTGTCGGAAAACATGAGTACAGTACCTATCTTCACTGTCCAGCACTGTATCATGACCGCTCTGACATGAAATCACACCGCCAATATCACGCCAATTGATTGGTCAATATATCCTGCTTTTTGTCCACTTCATCAAAACTCATTTCGTTGGGGCTTGCCATGGCGAAGCAGCGTCAATATCGCAGTGACGGACTTGGACCTCCTGTACTTGAGGTAGATCGCATCGATGGCCGTGTCGCTGGTGTGACCACGCTTCAGCATACCTTCGACTAGGACCCAGAACTTCAAACGGAAACAGAAGACAAACTTCGCTTTGCCGCGCTCCTTCTCGTTGAACAACTTCGCAGGTTTGACCCCGCCGATTCCAAACTCGTACTCCTTCCACAGCTCAAATAGGTCTCGTGGCCGCTTTGCTAAGCGAGCGGTCGGCCGGGAAAGCACACCAGGAGCCCCATGATCGGTAGGCATCGTCACGGAACGGACAACAGGCTGAACTGTGATGCGCTTTATCGTAGAGTGCAAGCGCTCAAACTGAGATCGCATCGTTGTTTGTAGGGATGCGAGTTCCGCTTGATGTTGTGAGTGTACCTCCTCGATGCGACGCTTTAGGGCGTTGATCTCGGTAGACTGTGAGAGTAGGGCTGCTATGACGGCTGTGGACGACGTTGCCTGCCCACCCAGCTCGGCCATTTCACCACTCATGTCCACCAGTCTCAAATCGCCGTCAAAAC
>NW_008580164.1:772041-773473 GCF_000520115.1 Aphanomyces invadans
GTTGGTGCGATGGTTCCGAACGCTTTTAGGTTAAAGTACCGGCGGATTTCCTCAGGCGTGACATCGAGCAAGTTGGCCTCGGCAAAGTTGGGGTCATTGAGCTTCTCGGCGCGCCCCAAGAAGTCCAGAAAGCGTTTGAGCTCCTTCTGGTAGACTTTGTTGGCTCGATCCATTTGTGGTGTGATCTGTGTGATAAAGATATGGAACGTCTGGTCCGAAACATCATCACACTGTGAATCACACCGAAGCGTGATATAAACTCCCCAGTGAGATCCCATGATGCAAAGTTTCAGCGCATCATCGTCCAATCATTACCAAGCCACCACTCTGTTCAAGTCCTGATTTGCCGAAATTTTGATAATACAACCTCAGTGTGATTTTGTCAATAACATTAAAAAGTAGTTGCACAAACATTACAGAGGAATCCCAGAGAGGGCAGGAAAGAAGGGCATACTCGGGTTGCGTAGGAGCATTGAGCGGAACAATTTGTACTCATCCGCCGACCTTCACATCGATGAGAGCCGCAAAATTCCATTGCACTCGTGTCCAGGCCCCTCTTCGTCACATGGCTGCCTTGTAGTGAATGTCGAAGGCAGTGCTGCAATTCACGATACATCCCCATCCCACCACACCTGGAACAACCTCAACCTTCGATCAAGGGACCACGCCTATGTGACACGAGTGCCATCAAGCTGAGGCATCCGACGTCGAAAACGATATGCTACACAAACACGCCGACCGTCCAGACCACTAGACCAACCGAAATAGTGCGCGTCAAGCGGTGCTCAGATCACGTAAAGTGGCGCATCAGAAGACTTCCTCGTGGGCGTGCGCTGGTACGTTTGATCACTTCGAGTGGTGGTGTAGGACGTCACAGGTCGATCGGGATGTTAATTCACCTGGTGTACAGCACACTCTCCACCGCAAATGTGAGTCACAGCCACATCTGGATACTACAAGGAGCGGCCAGCGCGACGACCACCACACGAACTGCATGCTTAGTGCGCGGAGAAATTTCACCTCGTGCCCATGATGTCACAAATGGTAGTGTGAGCTCTCACTGGTCAAGCGGTTTAAACCACGGGAATGGCATTGCGTATGGAAGCACTGTCGCCCTTGAGGGTCAAGCTATGTAAGGGGTCCAATGATTCGACAAGTCGATGCCCCTGACTATAGGTGAATACTCCATACACTTGCCGTGCATTCACATGCAATACGCAGCCTAGCCAGCCTTGTGGTGGCGTTGCGGCAGTCTCCTACCATCGAACGAGTGAGCGAGTGGTTCGCTTAAAGAACGCCCAGTGGTAAAGCATGCACGGCAGCGCATGGCCATCAGTCGGTACAAAGCGATGCGCCTTGTCCAGAGTCATGTTCACTGGGTGCCTCGAGTTCGACCTCCTCGTGTAATGCGTACCAGATGATTTCAGTTCGC
>NW_008580164.1:786214-787682 GCF_000520115.1 Aphanomyces invadans
AAAGTCAAGATTTGAATCCAACGAAGTTGCAGACTTAGAACCGCTCGAGAAGAGGGAGACTGATGGAGCCATGGGCACCCCTGTGCCGAAGCGACGAAAGGTCGCCGTGTAAATAGCAATGACTTCAGCAACACTCTCGTTTCAGTGCCGTGCACCGATGTACGCATCTCCATCAGCACCGTCGATGCAGTGCTCATGAAAGAGGGGCAAGGTAGTTCGTTCTGTGCCACTCGCATGGAGTTCGGTACGCAAGGGTGTTGCCTTGCGGGGTGATAGTAAGCCCAAGCTGAGCATGCCTGACCTTCATCTAGCGAGTATGTGACAGATTGCATGGTTGGGTAGGATCGGCATGGCTTGGTTCGTCCGACATACTAATACTTTGAAGCCTCCGCGAGGTCCTCGCGTCGGGCGCATTGCTTGCCGTCGAGTGCGTATTACTTTTCTCTTGCTCCACTTTGATTTCAGCTCGCTCTTGGACAGGTTACGATGCCTATCTTCCACACAAAGGAGAGAGAGAACAGTGAGCAGAGAGATCGGCAGTGGCTTGGTCGATGGAGACTCATGTCCAGCTGGCGATTGGTCGTGTAGGCGAAGAGAATTGTACTGACACGACTTGCGTGCCAGTGGCGGTGTCGAGATTGACTCGATGCCGATCTCCAACGCCAAACTATACTGGACGCAAATAAGCCACAGCTTTCGGGGGCGCTGTTTCGCAATGTCTACGTATATCACGGCAGCCCTGGAATCACCATCTAGCCCTTCCAGTGACGTCTAACATTGGAACAGATACACCACAGCCTTCACGAGAGGTCGGTGGGATAGCTAGCCACAGGCCAGTCGCTATGATACCTTCGTCGAGAATAGAGGTCAGAGGCTTGGTGGAGCTCCACGACCAACTCCATCTACCGCAGCGTAAATGCTTTGGAGAGCGCTCCATGGCCATGCAATGTATTCTTGCTATTGACGAAGGATTTCAAGTCGCACCCCATGGAAGATCCAGGTCCCCTTGGTTCATTCCTCTCTCACGAGACAGGGCCTGTTCAAACAATCCTCTGCAGTTGAGTAATTGCATGTGAAGGAGGAGACGTGCGGTGTGAGACCTCTGATGACAGCCTCGTCCCCAATCACCTCATGGACCCGACCTCAGGTTGACCATCTACAAGGGCAACAGGACCTTGACGGGGAGGGCAAACCCTACTAGCTCATAGCGAGTAGCTGCTCTGGTAGTTCAGCCACGGATTTAGCATGCGTCGAATGGCTCCAGGCAGAGCTCGGGGAATGGCCAAAGCGCACGTTGGAAGAGCACGCCGATGCCCGCACGCCAGGCGGCATGTTCGCAGCAGAGCCACTCACCCGACTCGAGGACACCAGTGCCCCTGCGTAGGACGACGCCGTTGGCATGCAGTGGTGATGGAGGCCGCCCATCCATACATCGACGCCACCTCCAATCGATGCCAACTCGGTTTGC
>NW_008580164.1:787782-790224 GCF_000520115.1 Aphanomyces invadans
GCTTGAAAATGCGCCACCTCCCCGATCCCCGATGCATCCCAAGCATTCGCGAGTAATCGGCACATCGAGGTACAACGCGACCAGATGGACTCGAACGTCGCACAAGGCGCGGGGATGGCCATGTCGCGCAGATACCCAGATTGGCCTTCTGGATGTGAGTCTGCTACGGGCCACCATGATCAAGCTGGCTGAATGTCGGGTTGTCGAATGGCCTGCAGCTGTAGGTTGCACTCGGCCTTGCCAACCACTTCTCCTCGAAAGCTTGAACGAGCATGCCCGGCGCTCCAGTCCACAAGCTTCGTTTCTCCCGATGTGGCGCTTGAGCAATGCGATGCTTCGCGGCCACGCACTCGAAACTTCTCTCGCGACGTGGCGGCTGCGATAACTACAGCCACTAGCTGCTTGCATACAACGGGAACGTTCGGCACCCAAGAGAACTATTTTCATCGAGATGCCGAAAAGTCGGCGACTTGTCGCCCATTCATATGTAGCCGATCGTCGGTGGCCGAAGCACTAACGAAATCCATTCCACGACCGAGCGAACCAACCATCCATCCAAGTACAAATTCAAAACGTGCTGACGGCGTCGTCGTCTCTTGCTCGACCCATGGCATAACTCGAAGCATCCTCGTGGGGCTTTCACACCTCGGCCCTTAAAACGAACGCAGCAGAGGACGCCTCGATCAAAAAGTAAACCCATACTCGTCGTCAGCCTGTCGCGGGACACCTACCCGCCTGTCCTCTTCTGGACAAGTGCAACTCGTTTGCTTCGTCGGCCGCAGACGTATGAATCGTGCGTGGCGCTGCCGCGGTGTGGGGGGGGGCGATCGCAATGAATTCGAAGCTGTCTTCGTTTGTGGCACGTGCTCACGTCGTCGACCGTATCGTTCACCCCCCCCGAGTTTCACGTGGTCTTCGACGTACAGAAAGCGAACCAACAGCTAGAGAACGTCGACAAGTACAGGGACGAGAGTGAGGCGACAAAGAGCCTGAAATTCCATCACGAAGGAGCTCTCGTACGTAGGAATTGCGCCAACGTCCCCCCCATGACGCGGTAGCGGAATGCCGTTGCGCTGGTCGAGCACACGTGAGACAAGTCCAATGAGGATTATACTGAACGTTTCTATACATGTATGTGAACAGGAGAGAGGGATTGTGGTGTCCCGTTGAATGTCCGGCACAGGAAGCGACCAGGCGGCGGAAACGAAGTGATGCCGGGACATTCAACCGTTGCGATTGCGTGTGTGGGCATGCAGGGCCGGCAAATCGCCATCGTCGGACACTCATATAGGAGGGTCGTGACACTTGTTTGTCCTCCTGCTGATTGTAATTGTCGTCGAATGCGCCCCCGGCTGGCAAGGTCATGCCGGCGCTGCCGCTCGCAGGCGGTAACTTTTGCTACATTGATAGTGCGATACTGCATTTGTTACGTCCAGGGCGAGGACTCTGGTTTCCGCCATCACGTTCGACTCACGCGGAGTTGTACGAGTCAGCACGAGGACGTAATGGACACTGCCATCTACGTCAACGGTCGTCGCCCTTCTTGTTCGACCTCCTCCACGCAACGTTGTCGAGAGCGTCTTGGCGGGATGGAGCAGTCCATGCGGCATTTCTTCCGAATAGCTCATCGACGGAATAGACCCTCCATTGCGTGAGTGATTGATGACGCCATACCACGTCGCAGAGTGCACACGCACTCGACGATTCATGTGCCCGCCGCCACTCCGATCCACAACTATCAAGTGTCCGAGATGGAACGGAGGGGATGCGCAGAGGACGACCGGGGCATTCCACAAGGCATCCAAGCCTGCGCAAGGCATGGATCGTGGCCCGACCTCGACAACGGGAACGAGCGATGTCGAACGAAGGCGGCGTTGTCCATCCGATAGGTGGCGCGAGACTGTCCTCGATGTGGGTGGGTGGATGGTGTTGTCGATGATCTGTCTGCATATCATGTCGCAGAAATCCTCAGTCAAATTATCACGCAGGCCACACTCACACAGGGAATCGATGCATTTACCCTGAGCAAGATGGGGGTACCCTCCCCCACGAGCCACACTCTCCACCAAACGGGTATGAAGACAATAGGCCAGCGCTGCACGTGCCCCCAGGACACCCTTCCCCAAGGGGGAAGATGGCACGAAGGCGGCATAATATCTCCCATCTGCTGCTGCTCATGCGGCTAGGGTTCCTACAAGTGCCAGAAGGTTACATGAACGCTCTGGACGCATTGCCGAATCGAGTAGGAACAACACACGAGACAGAGGACATGACGACGACGGCCGCCACGCCTTGGAACCTCCCCGCCCCAACCTTCATGCCGTGGAAGACCGCCGAGTTTCTCCCGCCCCTCGCCACGTCCGCCACCAAGACACACAAACGCGTCACGTTCACCACCGCCGCCACGTACACGTTCGACGTGGACTACGGGGGCAGTGCCGT
>NW_008580164.1:795084-796757 GCF_000520115.1 Aphanomyces invadans
GAGCGCATGTTGTTGCTGCAGCATGCAGGGTACAGTCGGCGGGAAGTCGCGATGTTTTGCTTTGACAGCATATCCATTCGGAATTCAAGGCAGGAGTCGAAAGAGGAAGAGTGTGCAGTGGGCAAGGGAGAGGTGGCCGTTCCAGCCAAGCGGCGACGACTCGTAGACGTCGAGTAGAGTTGAATGTTGTTCACGTCACGACGTTTTCGCATCCAAAGTGCACACAACAAGTGCACCGACACAAACAGCGAATGAGCACGGGGAGTCGCGGGGCGCTGTGTTCACCGTCACCCCGGCACGGGGACCGGTGCATATCCACGTGCTTCAAAGGATTCCTTTCTGCGACAACGGATGCCCCAGCCACACTGCAATGTCTCCACGTTCTTGTGAACACGCAAGATGTCCTACGTCATTCGAAGAGGGCCAAGGATTCGGGCATCCCACATGGACAGCCATAACAAATTAGCCTGGATACGCTTGCATACGCCAGTCTTGGCAGCACGTGGGTGTGTCGACGACACTGGGTCGCGAGGGCGTGCGGGGGGTGGATGATTTCACGAATTCAATTCCTTCTCGGCACAGGGCGTCTTCCTGCGCCGGCGACATGTCTGGCGGTCCAAAATTTGGCTGATTTTCATTGTGAATGTTTGTCTGTCCGATCAAGTTGGCTTTGTGGGAGGTGGATGGAAGGGGGGGGTTCCGACTGTCGGGTAGCGGCGGAGGGATCGCAATGGGTCCATCGACGTCGCCCATCTCGACGATGGCCCCACCTCACAAAGTCATGGCATTGGGTAAAGCTTCTTCATGGAGAAAGGTATGCCATGTCACACATGCCAAATTCAATTTGCCCATTGCACACTTCGTTGACAGGAAAAACCTTCTATCCTGAGCCCATGGCGACACGTCCTTTTGATGGATGCTTCGGTGGTCGGCAGCGGAGCTTCACGCGTCTTTGTCCATGCTATTCTTGAATCTGCCGTTCTCCAACCGCCATACGCGAGGGAAGCAACGCTTTGTTGGAACACTTCTCTCCCCTTGCCCCCCCCCTCAAGCCTCATGGCTCAAGGAACCCCGATCGCTATTCCAATCTCCTCCAGCGAGACAAACGCAGGCCCTGCATGTTGCGTGGGCAGGCAGCCATGGTCGATAGAACCTTACGCAAACGTCACTGTGTCGCATAAACCTTGCCGTTGGTAATTGATGGACTGTCGAGTCGGGCGGGGGGCAGACTTGTGGAGGTTTCTTCCGAATGCGTGAACGATGGGTTCTTTGCACGTGTGGCCGATCAGCTCCGACCAACTTCGACAAGAGCGACGTCCCCTCTCTATCCTCGAATGAAGACTACGAGTTTTTCACTAGGCATGTGTGGCCTGCTACAGAGCATGCTTTCTTCGTTTCCGCGCAGGGGCGTCCTCAACTCCATCTGCTTCCCGCTTCTCGAGCGGTTCGAAGTTTGATCTTCGTTGGATTCAAGTCTTGACTCTCGAATGTCAATGGCTTCAAAGCAAAACGTCGCGATTTCCCGCCGACTGTACCCTGCATGCTGCAGCAACAACATGCGCTCTATGTGGTCCAGGAGCCGTATTCGACGCGGCCTGTTCATGGGGACTACCGACGGCACGTCGTGGCATTCCACGGAGCGGTGTGTCTTGACGAGGCCAATGGGCGACCCT
>NW_008580164.1:800101-802305 GCF_000520115.1 Aphanomyces invadans
GGTTCCAAGGCGTGGCGGCCGTTGTTACGATCGCGAGTTCTGGGCCGAAGTCGTATATGAGACGTGAGTGGGTGACGGATTCTGTGCCTATGTGGCAGCTGCACATTACGAAGAGATCCAACCCAAAGCACCCAGTGCACTGAATTCCTTGCTTGGCTGGGAGCGCTGGAATTCGTTGACGACAGAAAGGAACGGTGATGTCCATCAATGGCTCGACCTTCCGTCGTTGATGACGAAGGTACCTGACAACATGAGTTCGCGAGCACGCCAGGTCCAACAAGATGTCACAACATGCCCTAGCATATCTGTCGGACTGGTTTTGTTAAGGCATCGATAACTTGGGGGCGGCAAATGGGGCATGCTCCGGGCTCTCGTGTGTCCAGCTATACAGCCACGACTCGAAATTGAACGAGGATCGATCCCCCAGTATGTCCGCTCTACGCGAGGGGATGTCAAACAAATGCGACACTGACGACGCGTTTGGTGACTCATCCGCCCGTTATATTGCCTATGGGCCACACACAACGTCGAGTATGTGGTGGCTGATCGTATCACGCGACAAACGTTGCTGGCAGAAGAAGGCCAAGCCTCCAGTCTTGTTTGGAGACAAGTTTGTTCCTCCGAAGTCAACCTGTGTCCACTGGCCTTCGTTTGCATGCACACGGCACACAGCAGTCGACTGACTTGCACATGTTCGGCCCCACTTGGAGGGCTGCATCATGGACGTTGCAACAACTCATCCTGGTGGAAGGACGAGTAGATGCTAGCCCAGGGACACGAAGCGTGCCTTCCTACTAAGCCAACTAGACCTACGAACGGATGCATGGCAACTACCCCGCGGCACTCTGTCCGGCTGTGCACGTGCCCATTGTGAGGAATATTCGAACGATCATGCACGCGTGCGACTGAATCAGCTCTCGATGAGAAACGTCAAAGTCAACCGATGGTGGTGTTGACCCTACTGCATGTAACACCACCGCCGTCATGTTCGCCCCCACGTATAGAATATGCATCCTCGTCCCAACGACAAGCACATCGAGACAGCATCACGGACGATTTGCACAGGCGCAGTCGACGTGCACGGTCCATCTCTAAAGAGCCGTCGAAACGGCCAACACGTGCAGGCACATGCCCCCTGTGCTGGAACGATTCATGACATAGCGAAGTGCGAGGGACCAGCTTCCTTAAACACGTTCCCCTCATCGAATATGTTGTTGTAGGTCACACCCCGTCGTCGGGCCACCGCCAACAGGTACGGTCACTTGCCACCAGTCGTTTCCTGTCGCTGGGGGCTGGGGTGCACATCCCCAGAGCATTCCCATGCCTGTATTCAATAGAATACCCTGTCGCGCATGTGCTGTTGCAGCGTGCAGTTGTTCCTTGCGACTTAGCGACCAGGAATTGAAAATGAGTTGTCACGTGAAGTGTAGGAAAAGTGGGGGGTTCACGCTTGCGCTCTAAACGACCTACTTCTGCAAGGTGTCGATGCACGCGGTGAAACTACATGACTGATGAAGTAGTCTTCAGGTCACGGCGAACATAACGACGCCACGAAGTCTCATCATGCGTGTCCCTGCGATTTCCAGTCGCCAAATTCCACCATGCAATCCCTTCCTCGTGTCGCCATCGCTGCCCAACGACACATCACCTTGAAACCATTGCAATCAACGATTGCTATGGCCCTGTAGGCTATGTTCTCACGCACGCAAGTTGGGACCACCAAGGTGTGCGCCATACCTGCGAGGTCGTCGGATCGATGCTTTCCTTGTCGAACATTGGTTACATGACGTTATGCAATGCTACGGAATGGCATGCTGCACGGAGGTGCTGGTGACAAGGTGAAACTAGTGCGACGACACCAAATTGTGCGGCAAGGCGCAGGCCAAGGTGACCGAGTCCGAGTCGCACTGCTCCTAGCAATCTTGGCGACGGAGTTTGCATTGAATGACACCACAAGTCAGCGTTGGAGGCGAAACAATCCATCCGTCCACTTGTGACAACAGTGTGGTGCCAGCGAGGTCCATCCTAACGGGGTCACCGCAACATCATCGCGTCCATGTCAACTGCTCTGCATACATCAAGTCTGACCAGTTAGTTGAAAGATCGCGTCAAGGACGAGGACAAGGCACAGCAGTAGCAAGAAAGAAGAGCAGTCAAGGCCGCCGATGCTTGGTCTAGAAGCCCGAGAGCGCTCCTCGTCCTGT
>NW_008580164.1:802405-803680 GCF_000520115.1 Aphanomyces invadans
GTCAAGGCCGCCGATGCTTGGTCTAGAAGCCCGAGAGCGCTCCTCGTCCTGTGGCAGGAGAAACACGAGTGGCATGGAACGAGGTCGGGCATGCCCGTCATTGTGGTGAGGGTTTCGGCGACCTTGGCCGCCCTTGTTCGATGCAATAGGTGCACCCTGTTACAATCGTGCTGCGCATGGCACTCCAGATTTTAGTGTGGTCCGTGCATGGAACGAAGTCAGTCGAACCGGTTTACGTGAAGCAAGCATGAACGGACATGACCGATCTCATTCGATGCTAACAGTGCTACTGAAGGTTCTCCAGCAGTATCAATTGCGGGGAACGAGGGCGGACGTGGTGGCTGCCATGGTTACTTGCCTGGTCGGTCGTCGCGGTTGCATACTACACCTGCACGATCCTAGTCAACGCAACGATATCGGTCAGAAGAAGAACATACTCCTTCACCTCGTACACCACACGCCATACACCTCTGGCGGCATTGCATCATGCCCAAAATGTCGTGCGTGACGGCGGCACACGTTTCCAAGTGTACCTGGCCCCCGTAGGCGTAAGTGTCGCGCACGTTCGCTCACTGTGCAAATGAGGCGTGCGCTGAAGGTACGTCGAGCCCACGAGCCTCGCACTACGCAACAAGAACGGCCCACGGAGGAGTTGCTGCATGACGCTTTGAGAACTGACCGCTCGAACGTACACGCGGTCATACGCCGTCGTGGTCACCGGTCATATGGGGCTGAACACTCATATCGCATTCTCTCCCGAACGCATTTTTGTCCATGCAATGCTGGCCCATTGTTCAAGACATTCTGTATTGAGCGGAAGAGTTACGAAACTAAAGGGCAGCGACGCTTGGACTGGGGTGGTGGGGCCAGCACTACGATATCTTCGTATCCTCGTCGACGCTTCCTCGGGGGCTCATCGTCGACCACTCGGTTGGACTCTCGAATGTCAATGGCTTCAAAGCAAAACATCGCGACTTCCCGAAGACTGTACCCTGCATGCTGCAGCAACAACATGCGCTCTATGTGGTCCAGGCGCCGTATTCGACGCGGCCTGTTCATGGGGACTACCGACGGCACGTCGTGGCATTCCACGGAGCGGTGTGTCTTGACGAGGCCAATGGGCGACCCTTGGTCACTCGGGATGGCCCCGTAGTCCACGTGGTGAACGTGGCGCGTTGGTGCGTGGTGGACGTGGCGAGGAGTGGGGGGAACTCAGCGGTCTTCCACGGCATGAAGGTCGGGGCGGGGTGGTTCCAAGGCGTGGCGGCCGTTGTT
>NW_008580164.1:804330-810834 GCF_000520115.1 Aphanomyces invadans
GACTGTACCCTGCATGCTGCAGCAATAACATGCGCTCTATGTGATCCAGGCGCCGTATCCGCCGTGGTCTGTTCATGGGGACTACCGACGGCACGTCGTGGCATTCCACGGAGCGGTGTGTCTTGGCGAGGCCGATGGGCGGCCCATGGTCACTTGGGACGGCACTGCCCCCGTAGTCCACGTCGAACGTGTACGTGGCGGCGGTGGTGAACGTGACGCGTTTGTGTGTCTTGGTGGTGGACGTGGCGAGGGGTGGGAGAAACTCGGCGGTCTTCCACGGCATGAAGGTTGGGGCGGGGACATGCCATGGCAGGGCAGTTGTGTTGCTCATGGTGGTGGCGGCGCGGTGACTTTCAGAATGAATCGAATTGGTGAGTGGGGCAGTTTCTTGGAACCCGAGCCCTACTACAATGTACCAAACGCATACACTGGTTGGATCTGCGTTAGAGTCGGCAGCGGCGGGACGGCGTGGTCAAAACGTGGAGATGAAACATAAGAAGGGGCCTATGAGCACAAGGCAACCCTGGTCGCGTAAGACATCCCTCCATTCCGAAAGGCGTCGGAGTCATCTAACGCCCGTTGTTCCCGATTCTCCCAACTTCATCGTACGCAAACCATCCCAATGGAATCTCCGACACCGTGGACGCGCGCATCTTGGCCGACCACGCCATCTATGACCAAGAGTCCCCACGTGTAATTGCAGACAAGAAGGAGACAATTGGACGTTACGAGGACGTAGTTCCAACGTCTTCACGCAGTCAAGGGGACCTCGAAGCCATCTCCACGCGTGGTTTGTCCATCGTGGCGGTCAACGTGCCGCGTGGCAGTCGACATCACGTTGTGATGTTCCGTTGTCTTCAAAATGCGCACGGCCGATCTGTCGAAACAGAAGTTAAGTGGTCGTGTAACCGCTCAGATTCGGACGTTTCACGATTGTTGCGAAACGTCGCGATGCGCGGTTACGTGTCGACGTGCTTGATTTCGACTCACGCGAAACTCCCGGGACGCATCCTCACAAGTACCTCCATGAGCCACACTAAAAAGGGGTTCGAGTGGTTGGTGGTTGATTTTGTGCTTCCAACCAATGATGACCAGTAATAATTCAACCGCCTGAACCTGGTGATGGCTATCGTGTGGTCACTGCAAGCGGCAACATCATCCAAGCGTACACAAAGCAACCAGCGAGTAAGCTATTTGCACAATTTTTCATTTGTGCCCGCTCTGGTCGACATGTGCGTGGAGAAGGCCACGTGACAATGCGATCGACCAAGACAAGTTGGACAACTGCCGAAGCAGTTCAAGCGTACCTCACTGACTGGCGGAATGCCCAGCACAAACGAAGCGCGTTTTGCTTCGCGTCACAGTTGGTCCTAGCATGTCGTTGGGCGTGCCACGTCATTGTCTTGCCCAGTTCAACCATTTTCGAAGGTAGTGTTTCAACGACAAAGAAAAAGCGAAAAAACGTTTGTTTCTCGAAAAGTATTCGGAATTGTAATATAGAGTGCATGGGCGGCTACGATCCGAACCTGCCCATTCGATTTAAATAATGATTTGCAAACTTTTTATACTCAAAGCCGAGAGATGTATGTGCTTTTAAGAAGAGGAAGTTGTCGAATTAGATTTTCTCGGGTGACCACCCACCCAATGCCCTTTGTTCCACAACTTTGAATGGTCACCACACGGGTCGGCATTCACCATTCTTCAGTGCCAGCCACTTCCATCGACCATGGACGACGTCGTGAACCTCCACAAGCGCCTAACAAAGTTTCTCGCTGGCGACGACAACGATCAAAATGGCGTCGCCGACGCGATGGACCACCTCAACAAGGTTGACATGACGCTCGCGATCCTCAAAGACACCAAGATCGGTCAAACGATCGCAAAATTGCGAAAGCACGATGCCGAGCTCGTGTCGTCCAAGGCGAAGATTCTGCTGAAGAAGTGGAAAACCCTGGCGTCGCGGCCGAGCGATTCCGACATCAAAGTCGAAGCCGATGGGAAGAGCGAACCGGGAACTCCGGGACCCAAGGTGAGTCCCACTACGAGCGACGGGTCGCTGAAAGACGAGGCCAAGTGGCCGGAGAAGGACGAGACGGCTCCAGCTATCACGATCCGCCGTCCATCCATGCACGCACTCGCGAGCCAACGTGGCTCCACGCCGTTCGAATTTATTCCCAAGGGGTTGCAGGACGTCCGCGCGACGGTGCGACGAAAGCTCAAGGAAGTGCTATGTCTGGCGGAAGCCCCGGATCTGGTGGGAGAGGCCGAGCTTGTCGCCGTTGCGATTGAAGTTGCGATGGCGCGCGAATACAATATGGACTCTGCGCGCAACACGAACGAAGGGAAGAAACACTACACGGACAAGTACCGCCAACTGTCGTTCAACCTCAAGAAGAACGTGAATTTGCGGTTGAACTTGCTCACGAACAAAGTGACCGGTGATCAACTTATTAAGATGACTCCGGACGAAATGGCAACGGACGAGCGGCGGAAGGAGATGGACCAGCTACGCGACGACGCGTTCCAACGGGCGCGCCTCGACTGGGCGGAAGCAAACGCGGACAAGATCAACAAGGCGTGCGGAATCAAGGACGCGCGGGGGCTCTTTACATGCGGCCGATGCAAGTCGACGAAGACGAGCAACACCCAACAACAGACACGTAGTGCGGATGAACCCATGACGGTGTTTGTCATTTGCCACGACTGCGGCAAGCGGTGGAAGTGCTAGGCGCGGTCTCTGGAATTATTTAAGTAACATGCGTTTAATGGAAAGCACACGGGCTTGTGCATCTGTCGGGAGTGCTAGATGGGTAGCAGTGGAGCAGGTTGCGTCCTGGGCGTTCGGACCAGAGATGAGGTCTCGAGTTGGGTGACGCCAGTACGTTGCCCAGCAAGGCCTGGTCAAGTGGCAGCATCTGAGTTGCTGCCGTGCCGATGGCATGTATCGGTGTGTGGGATGTCTCGAGGAATTGCATCGTATGTGGTCGCAATGGTTCTCGAGCGACGTCGACAAGAATGACATGGACATTTGACGCTGCACGGCAACTCAAAGCAACGCAGCATTCCGTCCGAGAGCGAAAGACCCTTCCGCGACACTGGCTTCGAGCACTTTGACCATTAAACAGCACCAAGTCGATCAGGATGGGTTCGTGGCTGAAAGATCCGATAGTTAGGAGTCCGTTGAGCCAACGGTGGTAGTGCGACGAGGAAAGCGAAGCGAGTCACGGGCGATGCATTGATAGCTCGGAAGTCCATCTCCTCTTCTAGCCCAGCAAGGGTGTGCAGGAAGGCCAAGCAGCTCGACTCGTTAGTGCTCAGGATGAGAGCTCTGATTCAAGTACACAGACCAAGATTCGATCTGACACGTTCGATGGTTGTTCAGGTGATCTTTTTTATCTCTACGGGGCCCAAGGCTACCCTGCGCGTGGCGGCACACACCTTAACTACACTTGTGAGTGGCGAAGGATTTGGATCGCTTTTGCTCCAGTTTGGACCGCTCTGTCTTCTTAAGGGGACGGCGAAGCAGCAAACACGTACGGCTTGGCATTGCGGAACGTCGACATGTCACGGATCGAGTTGGCGTGAAACTTGTACTCGATCAACGTGTTGGAGTCGAGCATGAGAATCTCCTTGAGCTTTTCCCTGCGGACGCAGTCATGCACACCCGACAGAACGTTCGAGAGGGAGCGTGCTGCGGGACGTACCCAATGGCGAACCGAATGTTGTCGTCCGAATTGTCCGCATTCCAGACCGAGATCATGTCTTCTTTGGATCGCAGAGCCATGGCAATCCCAACCACGTTCAACGTTTCAAACGCTTCGCCGATCACGGCAAAGAGCAAATCTTGCCACATCTTCCCGAGCACGTTGGCCTTCTTCTTGATCTTCAAGATCCAGCACCCGCCGTTCGGGAACGCCTACAGACCCGAGTGGGCCACGCTGTTTCGATTGAAGAGTGAGCCGATACCTCCCACATGGGCGCGCAGTTGGGCTGGTCGCGAAACAAGTACAAGTTGGTGTCCTTGGCCAGTTGCGACGGGCGCTTCACGTGAATGTAGTGACTACGCCAACGATGACGCAAACCAGCTGCGAAGTCGAAGCGACGTAGCAGCCGAACGTACCGCCAAAAGTCTTCGACCGTGTTGAAGTTGGCGATCTTTTGCAAGTTGGATTGGTATGTGCTGGAGATAAGTTTCGCGTTAGGTCGCGCAGAATGGCAATGGCAGCACCTAGCCTACCTCACATCGGTCCGTTTGGGCATCTTCTTGTCAAACCTGCGTAGGCACACATCGTGACGATCCGAATGCGTCACTACACCACGTACCACAAACTCCATCCAGTTTGCAATTGATGCTCCTCCACCACGGGGTGCTCTACACGTTGTCCACGTCAGTCACACGAAGCCCTCCATCGCCCTCTACCTTTCTTGTCCTCGTGGGCCATGGTCCCGACGCCGCGCCGACAATTGCTTGACGTTGGATTATGCGTCCGCCCACCAACCAATCCACGCTCCACCGAAAATCGGACCAATCTCGTCGCGCCTCAAATGCTGGCCCAATCAAATCGCTCAATTCTATTTTTATCGGCGTATATTACGTGCGAAACTCTCACAAGACGACTGGAGGAACCGGAGCCGCGAGCCGGGCGGCAATGCGTCCTGAGCCACGACAAGAATGGCCAGCATACTGTAGCTTGGCCTGAGCGTGCCAGATTTGCGCGCGAAGAGCTTGGGCGGTGTCAGAGTGTAGATTGAGCTGAGCAGGCCAACAATGGTCGCGAAAGACAGTAGCACATCATGGATGCGGTAAAAAGTGCCAAATGCACCACGATCGCAGTCTGGGCATTCGTGGCCACTCCCACGTTTGCAATTCCGCTGCAACCACCCTAGTGCGTGGCTAGGAACGCTTCCGTGCGATGGCAAAAGTCATAGTTGTTGGCAGGCTGTGGAATCCGTGGTCTTCATGGGGGTGCACTACGTACGACACGTCGTGCTGGCTTGGAAAAACTCTTTCTCGGTTGATCACTTTCGAGCTGAGCGACGCGGGGGTCATTGTACGAGGTGGGCGTCCGTAAAGGTCCATCAATAGAACCGAATTCCGCCCACACTCTTGAACGTGACTTGGGCGGCCGCCGATGGATCGTCAACCGAATGTACAAACTAGTTCATCACGCCGTGCGTCGCGTCGGCAGACACGTACGTGAGCTGACGAGCTGACCGGTGAGATCGGAGCAATCGAACTCTCGGCATTGTCGAAGTGCACGCGAAGCGGTACTTCCCTCGGGAGCGACGGTGTCGACGAGGAAGACGAGTCAACAAATAGTGTTGAGAGCGCGCCGCACCACTCGCAGTCAGGCTGGAAATGATGATCACGTGAGGTGTCATCTCCCCCGTGTCACCGTGCCTTCCCAACGTGTCCAAGTGACCCGTGCCACTGATGGATATTGACGATGAATTTTCAATGGTTTGCTTGTCCAATCATAGTTTTCCTATGTGTTTTCTCGGAAAATCCTAATGGTGAATGTTTTAACGAATCAAAACATGCATTCATGTCGAGGCTGGGACAAGGGGAGCCAACGATCGCATGCCGAGATGCCCCCCAACGACTGAATCCCTGCCTCTTCAAACCCACTGTCGCATTTTGTCCCCAACCATGGACAGCTCGGATGGTGACGCCGAGCCCCTGGTTGCCTCTGGTCTGCCTAACCTCTCGAATAGCGAAAAGCAGATGAAGTATGGTCCACTTCTCATTCTGACCGTAGCCCCCCTCGTGGCGGGGATGGTCGCCGCTTATGCTGTGTACACGTATGGGAACAAGCCCGAGTACGATCACCGCATACGAAGTGCACAACGGAATGCCGAGTTCGGGTGGACTTGCCTCGCAGTTGTGATGATTGGCCGTCTCATTGCATTTGCCAACTGCTATCCCTTGGCACTCGAGAGCTGTTTCCTCACTAAGGACGACCGCCAGCTGTGGACAAATCCATTCATGCTGGTTGAAATTGGAAGTAACGCCACCAACAACGTGATTGTGATGGACCTAGATGGACCCGTTGGCATGTATAACCGAGCGAACCGAGCGCTCCAAGACATGGTGGAAACATGCGGAGTGGTGCTAGCGGCCCTGTACCTGGCGTCGACGGTATTTGCGCTCCCTGCCGCTGTCGTAGCTCTGGCGTTCTGCGTGGGGTGGTTTCTGCATGTGGTGTTATATGCGGCCAATCACGACAGTCCTGAGGTTGGCAATGTATTAGCTACGTTTGCAGCAGCAATGCTGGAAGGCATGGTGGCATTGATGGCATTGATGGCATTGATTGCCCAGACGGAAATGTAATAAATAACTTTTTTGTTATATCATGCACCTACTACACGCGCTTTGGCTGGATTGGGTTTTCATCTGACAGGTGTAGGCCAGTGGCCAATACAGTGATGCCTCCATTTTTGCAACAGGTCACATTCAATATCCTCCGAGAACTAATTCATTCATTTCGAGCAGTAAGATTTGAA
>NW_008580164.1:810934-815296 GCF_000520115.1 Aphanomyces invadans
TTGATCACTTTCGAGCTGAGCGACGCGGGGGTCATTGTACGAGGTGGGCGTCCGTAAAGGTCCATCAATAGAACCGAATGCCGCCCACAGTCTTGAACGTGACTTGGGCGGCCGCCGATGGATCGTCCACCGAATGTACAAACTAGTTCATCACGCCGTGCGTCGCGTCGGCAGACATGTACGTGAGCTGACGAGCTGACCGGTGAGATCGGAGCAATCGAACTCTCGGCATTGTCGAATTGCACGCAAAGCGGTACTTCCCTCGGGAGCGACGGTGTCGACGAGGAAGACGAGTCAACAAATAGTGTTGAGAGCGCGCCGCACCACTCGCAGTCAGGCTGGAAATGAAGATCACGTGAGGTGTCATCTCCCCCGTGTCACCGTGCCTTCCCCACGTGTCCAAGTGACCCGTGCCACTCATGGATATTGACGATGAATTTTCAATGGTTTGCTTGTCCAATCATAGTTTTCCTATGTGTTTTCTCGGAAAATCCTAATGGTGAATGTTTTAACGAATCAAAACATGCATTCATGTCGAGGCTGGGACAAGGGGAGCCAACGATCGCATGCCGAGATGCCCCCCAACGACTGAATCACTGCCTCTTCAAACCCACTGTCGCATTTTGTCCCCAACCATGGACAGCTCGGATGGTGACGCCGAGCCCCTGGTTGCCTCTGGTCTGCCTAACCTCTCGAATAGCGAAAAGCAGATGAAGTATGGTCCACTTCTCATTCTGACCGTAGCCCCCCTCGTGGCGGGGATGATCGCCGCTTATGCTGTGTACACGTATGGGAACAAGCCCGAGTACGATCACCGCATACGAAGTGCACAACGGAATGCCGAGTTCGGGTGGACTTGCCTCGCAGTTGTGATGATTGGCCGTCTCATTGCATTTGCCAACTGCTATCCCTTGGCACTCGAGAGCTGTTTCCTCACTAAGGACGACCGCCAGCTGTGGACAAATCCATTCATGCTGGTCGAAATTGGAAGTAACGCCACCAAGAACGTGATTGTGATGGACCTAGATGGACCCGTTGGCATGTATAACCGAGCGAACCGAGCGATCCAAGACATGGTGGAAACGTGCGGAGTGGTGCTAGCGGCCCTGTACCTGGCGTCGACGGTATTTGCGCTCCCTGCCGCTGTCGTAGCTCTGGCGTTCTGCGTGGGGTGGTTTCTGCATGTGGTGTTATATGCGACCAATCACGACAGCCATGGGGTTGGCTATGTATTAGCTACGTTTGCAGCAGCAATGCTGGAAGGCATGGTGGCATTGATGGCATTGATGGCATTGATTGCCCAGACGGAAATGTAATAAATATCATTTTTGTTATATCATGCACCTACTAAACGCGCTTTGGCTGGATTGGGTTTTCATCTGACAGGTGTAGGCCAGTGGCCAATAACGGAACAATGGCCGAAAGTGAGCGGCTGGTTACGAAGGCAATAAGGTGAGTCATTTTCAGCGTTAAGACTCACAGTGGCCAACGTACAGTACTAGTATCGAGGAACCGAAGGGCCTTAATTTGATGTAATCAACACAATATCATCTCAAATTTCGTATGTGGATAATATTATCCATAGCATGTCAATAGATAACTCTGAAACCAAGAAAGATTAAAGAAATACTTGAGCAAAGAAGAGAATGTTAACGTTAGAAAAATTCGAATCTGGAAAAAAAAGTCCACCCATTGAATAGTACTCGAAACGGAAGGATATATAGTCGACGGGTACAAGTGTTGCAAGGAAACCCCTTAACAGCTGACACAAGGTCATTTTGCAACCTGCGCGAAGAACACATCTGAATTTGAACAAGTCGTTGCTTTTGTCAAGACCGAGAGCCCACGTCCCTTCAAAAGAAGGAAAGGCAAGACATTTCGCGCATGATGCCATTCTCCGTCAAGTTGCGGCTACGTACATTGACGTCCAGGTCGGTCAAATGCTCGGTCGCTGCGAAAGCACCGCCAAAGTGGTGTGAGTGAATACATGGTCTAATTATATGTTGTTGCACTACTACCGGTAACGCTATTGTCCATGCAACCTACGTTGCAACCAGTACGTCCACGGTCTCATGCAGCAAAATCATTCGGCAGCGCCGCGAAACTCACACCCGCACTGTTGCAAAGGACGTTTGGGGTCGACTCTATGGTCTTTGTTTCGTCAAATTTGATTTGAATTCGTTAACTGACAACAGTGCTTGGCTCTGTTCTGTTCAGAGGTTTCTCTGTGCTCGTGGTACAGTCGTGTCAAAACAGTGTGATTTGTTAATTCCTCTGTTCCAGATTACTTGTGACATTTCTCATTTCATCGACCCCGAAAAATCAATTCTTCACGAAACTCGATGCAACAATTCACGTTTGACAGATAATGAAAAGTTAGAGGGTGTGTCTATTGACTGAAAGGGAGGGAAAGGAAAAGTTTTTATGCCCAAAAGCAAGATTGTTCAAACAGATCCGCAATAAAAATCCAAAATCATTATATTACTTTTCAATACTACGGGATCTGTGAGCATCGACATCATGAACACTACGCGCGATAGACGTGAGCTCTCCTTTGAGGAGAAGTTGGAGGTAGTCGCCTCCATCAATCCATGTCCATAGACGTGCGCTCTCCTTTGAGAAGTTGGAGGTAGTCGCCCACTACCATCAATCCATGTCCACTGGGAAGGTGGCTCGGGGTGTCATATTGGCATCGGCCCGCCATTTAAACATACACCGAGTGACCCTCGCACGGGTGTGGAACTAATTTCAGCGCAACAACCGAATGCCATCCGCCAAGCCTGGCCGGGTTGGCCGAAATCCAACGCACACTGAAGAAGAGATAACTGATCTCATCCGCGACGCATCTGAGGAGCAGCGAACAACCATGCGTGGCATCGCTCAAGCAACCGGTCTCTCAGTGTCCAACGTCCACCGCAGTTTCCGTAGGGGCACGGCGACGCTCGTCCAGACTGAAACCATTGCTCACCGTTGCGAACATGCTCGAGCGTGTCGAGTTTTGTCGCTCGCACGTCCGTCGCTGCGCTCCGAACGACGCGCTGGCGAATCCCCCGACCCTTCAGCCTCTGCATTCGAATTCGACGGCATGTATGACGTCGTGCACCTGGACGAGAAATGCTTCAATGCGGACAAGGGCAGGCGAAATGCCTACCTTGTCAAGGGCCAGTCGTTTGAGCGCTGGGCTGTCAAGAGCAAGCGCTTTATTCCAAAAGTGAAGTTTTTGGCCGCTGTGGCGCGTCCAAGGTTCGACGGCGAGCACAGTGTTCTATTCGATGATAAAATCTACATGTGGCCATTGGTGGAGTTCAGACCTGCCGTCCGAGGCTCGCGCAACCGCCTGCTGGAACCGTGGTTCCTTCCCTTGTGAATGCCAGTGGTACGTGTATCTGGACTATGTCGTGACGAGGGTCATACCTGCCATTAAGGCGCACTTTCCAAGTGCCAACAAGCGTGTTGTGCTGCAGCAAGACTATGCTTCGCCGCATCGTGTCCTTGCCGACGCTGTCCTTGAAGCCGTGGCACTTGACGGATGGACTTTTGTACTTCGTCGCCAACCCCCGATCAGCCCCGATCTCAACGTTTTGGACCTCGGATTTTTTGCCTCTATCCAAGCGCTATAGTACAAGATGGTGAATCATTCCATTGACCTATGTTGTTCACTCTACTCTGGCGGCATTCAAATCTTTTTCCGCCGAGAAGCTCGAGAAAGTGCTCATCACATTTCAAGACGTTATGCGACTTGTGCTCGAAACCCACGGCAACAATCACTTACGCCTCCCCCATCTCTACAAGGATACCATGCGTCGTGCTGGTGCTCTCTTGCCCAATCTGCCCTGTCCTTCGCACCTTCTTGAATAGTTGTTTGATAGCCTTTTGTGATTATTTTATCCAATTACATGCATGTAATCTGAATATAAGCCAATGGTCAAGAAATGTCACAAGATTTTGGAAAAACAATGATATTCATCTTTACCCAGTAATCGGGAACAGAGGAAGTATAAATTATCACCCGCGATTGCTCTGGTACGTGATATCTGGAACAGAGGAAGCATCAATTATCACCGGCTGTGGAAACGCGCGGAGTTGTGCTAGCGGCCCTGTACCTGAAGTCGACGGTATTTGCGCGACCTGCCGCTGTCGCAGCTCTGGCGTTCTGCGTGGGGTGGTATCTGTGATTTCTACTCGCGCCTCGTGCACGACATTTACGACCGGTGGAACCAAATTTTGATTTTGAACAAACATGCTGCGGGCCAGCATAAACACCTACTTCAATGCTGTTCCTGCCAAAAGGTCTCCGCTGGAATGCGTATTTGGCTTCATTGATGGAACCAAAGTTCAAGCGAATCGAATATCAGCTACTGG
>NW_008580164.1:825706-826628 GCF_000520115.1 Aphanomyces invadans
CGTTGCTTTCTTCTCGCTTGGCTTCGTCGACTTGGTTGCAAAGATCATCTAAAAAGATGGTCTTTTCGGTGAAATTCTCGGCAGCACCCGAGGTTCGTTGCAAAACGATGTTGCTCTCACGATATAATTCGACGGAAAGAAGGCGCAAGCCATATTTCTTATCCCGCCAGAGGATAAGAAATATGGCTTGCGCCTTCTTTCCGTCGAATTGTCGGCGGTTAAACTCGCCTATGGTGGCCAAATAGCGAGCGACTGAGTCCCAAACGTCCATGATCTTGTCCCTGCGGGCCAAGAATGGCAATTCTGCACTTAAATGGGTCAGTAGAACGACGTCTTCGCGCTCGGTGAAGACGCGGCGTTTCACTGATGTTGTCATCACTTGCCGAATGGGAAAGAATGAATTCCTTTCCGAGGGCTGTGGGAAAAGGATCACAATCAGTTTTCGTGAGTTCCCTTAACCGTTTACGAAGGATTTATTGTCTAAACATGCGGTGGGAAGCGAAACAGGGAACGAAAGGACTGTTATGAAACTTTTCTATTACAATCTCCATACTGGCATTATTTACGATCCCAACGACGAGCAAGACATGCAAGAAGCAAAGCGTCCAACAACAGCTTCGATACTGTTTTATTGCTGTCATTGCTGAAACTGAGGGTGTGGGTTCAAGACTGTTGCGTTTGGACATTTTGTGTTGGAGAAACGACAACAAGGGGACCATTGACTACCTAGGGGTGCTCATTCACTACAGTTTTGTGGAATGGACATTTACTGGCATCAGACGAAAATGGAATTGAAAATTTCACCATAACTTTGGACAACAAAAAGTATCAAATATATTCCAGGCTCTAAAAAGCTGACATGCAAACAGCTTGCCGCGCAGGGTACTCACGAGTGCCTTCGTCTGGACGTTCACGCAGCGCA
>NW_008580164.1:833853-834435 GCF_000520115.1 Aphanomyces invadans
TGGCAGGGCAGCCTGGGTCTCCCGTGTGTTTGCCCCGCTGCGTTGGAAAATCCACTTGTGTGGATTTGTGCATCGAGCAGTCTGGTTGGTTGCTCGTCTCCATACAATTACCAAGTTGACGCTCAAGGAGTACTTAGCCTGTGAAGTGGTTACGTTACTGAATGGTTGTCATTAGGGCAGGCCCTTCTTGAATACCAGTGTTGAATTTGCCTGTTGTCTCGAAAGGGTTCGCGTTCGGAAGCCGCGTAAAGAAATCCTTAGTCACTTTTGGTTCCCTCCAAGCTTAGTCGACACTACGGGATGGTATGCAATGGTTCGTCGGACGACGAAGCGTCCAACCGGGAAGAAGCCCGCTCGCGTTCGGGTGACCGCGTAGAGGAGCCGCGTGGCCGTCAAGTCCGCCACCAGGTTGCGAATCATTTCCGATCCCTTCGACGTCAACAGCCGCGTCCAGTTGACGAATGGCTGCCACAGCGAGGTGGCTGAAATGCAACTACTTTGCCCTTGAAAAAGCGGCTGATTACTCTATAGATTGGCGGAATTTTTCTAGTATTTCGTTTCATTTGAATCAAAGAACGCGGG
>NW_008580164.1:863874-864425 GCF_000520115.1 Aphanomyces invadans
GTGCTACGACCACCACAAGAAGTGCCATTTCGACGGCAAGATTGGCGTTTGGCCGTTCGTGAAGCCTGTCGAAGCGAAGCGGAACAGCAAGAACCGGCCGAAAGGAACCCCTCTCCTGGCACTGGAAAGTGTCAACGCAAAAGTTTATAGGAAGATGATTGTAGATAACTTAGTGCCGGCAATTAAGAAAAAGATGCCAAGGCAAAGTCAGGCAAAGAATATATACTTGCAGCAAGACAATGCTAGTCCACACGCAAGTGTGACTACGCAGCGTCTGCTTGAGCGGGGTGTTACTGGAATTGGAGTGTCTAATCAACCTCCAAATAGTCCAGACTTTAATGTTGTAGACTTAGGGTATAGCCAGCCCTAATGGTCTAGCGGTATGATTCCTGCTTCGGGTGCAGGAGGTCCCGGGTTCGATCCCCGGTTGGGGCCATAACTTTTGGATTATATCTACTATACTTGCATGAATTGCTGGTCACTGCCAGTGCAACAGGGGAAGAGGTGCAGACAACGACAGAATTGAAGTAGCATACACATTCAAAACATAC
>NW_008580164.1:864525-865190 GCF_000520115.1 Aphanomyces invadans
GGGGTTGGTGTTTATCGTGAGAATTGGTGGTTCAACCACGGATGACAGTCAATAAAAGAGAAGTTCTTGTACTTCTCTGTAGGCTACTGATACCTACAACCTACGATGGAGTTCCATGAACGAATAATATCCCGCCAATCTAAAGTTGATTGTAACAATCACTTCGGACAAAAATTGACTATATTGTTGATTTGGAATAATTTTCCAACGATGGGGGTCCTCGGGATGGTAGAATGTGTCGCGAGAGAGCGTATTGTCTGTCGCTGGTGTGGGGAACGGAATATATCATGGCCTCAATGTCATCGTGTGTTCACAGCAAGTTTCGTCACCAGTTACCTCAATAAACGCAATTGTGAAATTTTATAACTTTTGCAATGGGATGAGTGTTCCGAAAAATTGTATCTTGTAGAGTTTTTACTGAAGATTCTCGCGGCAATGTCGCGACCACGACTAACTGGGTTAGAGAGCTCCTGATCGCGCCCCCACCGTGCGCGCGACACAGTGCGCCATGACAGTCATACCCTGTTGTTTAACTTTCAAATGACCTGTTCTGTAGCTGTTCTTTGGTTAATGTCGATATTTGTAGATGCTCCGACACTGTTCGGCGCTGCGGTTCTGCGATGCATCGTAATAATTTTTGCGAAGGGAACGTAAACCAGCAGCAG
>NW_008580164.1:876655-883365 GCF_000520115.1 Aphanomyces invadans
TTTCAAATGACCTGTTCTGTAGCTGTTCTTTGGTTAATGTCGATATTTGTAGATGCTCCGACACTGTTCGGCGCTGCGGTTCTGCGATGCATCGTAATAATTTTTGCGAAGGGAACGTAAACCAGCAGCAGCAGCAGGCATGTGATCCACGATAGGTATGTCCTTGCGTTGCTTTGCGGAAGTAAATGTAACAATGAATCACTAGCGGGTCAATCTGTGCACTTCCATATAAAACTCCCGTCAAGTTTGACGGGTCATAATTTCTGAAGCAAAACGCATTAAAAAACTCAAATGGCAATCAATGAAAGAGGGGGTCTTGTAATTTCGTGGGGGAATCTACCCTGGCTTGGACTTGCACTCGGAAACGTGGAGAGATTGCCCGGTTTACCGTGATGATGTGGGGGTTGGTGTTTATCGTGAGAATTGGTGGTTCAGCCACGGATGGCAGTCAATAAAAGAGAAGTTCTTGTACTTCTCTGTAGGCTACTGATACCGATGGAGTTCTATGAATGAATAATATCCCGCCAATCTAAAGTTGATTGTAACAATCACTTCGGACAAAAATTGACTATATTGTTGATTTGGAATAATTTTCCAAACCTCGTCGAATCGAATCACGCCACCAAATCGTATCATGCAACGACAATATTGGTCAATCCAAACATATGAAGTGATGATTGGCTAATATATCAAAAATAAGAAGCGGTGGAAGCCCCTATCCTGTCCAGACACTATCTGAAGTGCGGAGATTGAATTTTGGTCGCTGGCACACCTCAACATGAGGACATGATGGTCATCAAGCAACACAATGTCGTCACAACGATCCTCGCAGCAGTCGCACGAGGACTCGGCAAACCAGGCCAATACGTTGTACGAGATCAATGCAATTGAACAAACTATTCACCACGGTCAAGATGCACTGTTCTGCTAACAGCAGAACATTCCGCACAAGTTACCTTAAGGACATTCGTGTCATTCCTGACCGGCAAGGGCAATTCTCAAGGGCATCTCTTGATCCATGCTCCAGTCGAAGCTCGGAAAACTTGCTTCTGAAAGGTCTTCTGTGGTTCACTGCTCTATGCAGAACATATCACTGAAGAATTCAACCAATTTGCGCTTCCAATTTCTCAACGTTGAAATATTCCTATGTAAATCTAATTCCCGGGCAGTGATTCACTTGAAAATTGTTTTGCTATTTTGGAATGTTGAGGTCGGCCAAAATCATCCGAACTTCTAGAGTAGTCAAGGACGTAATCGCCAAATCAACGAAACATGTTTACGTCAAAGAGTCAACGGTCTCGTGTCACCTTACAGTCCTTGCATGTGCCAGTGACGGTGCCAAAATCCCGCCACTTTTCATCCTGCAGGAAGATCGGGCGACAACTGATGTGCGCGACAGTCTGACGATACCTGGCGCATGCGTTACAACGTCGGAAAAGGGATGGACCAACTCGTTCAACTGTCAAAAGTTGTGCACACTTCTTAACGACCCAATCCCGGAATCAACTTAGGAGCTGTTATTGATCTTGGACGATTGTTCTTCACATTACCCCGAGTTTATCATATAAGGCGAAGCTCAAAGTCTTGGCATTTTGCTCCCATTTTTACCAGCAAATTAGAGACACTTGTTCCAGCCATTGGACGTTTCTGTGTTCCGGCCCTTCAAGCAAGTGATACGCGCCGACGTTATCAACGACATGTGGACAAACGTATGTTCAAATTTCAGCAAGCAACATGCTGTTTCCATTGCTTGCAAAGTTTGAAGCAAGTCAACTAAGCCATCATCTCTATCACGAGTGGATTTTTTAAGAACTGTTTGTTTCCGCTTTGGTGTGATAACATCCATAGTACGAAAATGTGAAGTACCACTGGAGAAAGATCTCCGTCGTGTACTGTACAGTAACAACTCCATTAATCTCACAGCCATTAAATCCGCATTACAGCGAGCCCAGAAATTGACGACACCACCAAAGAAGCTGACCACCTCTACAACATGATCTGTTCTTCAAATTCTACCGCCTGTATAATTCAATACAACGTCAGAGATGTCATGTCTTTTGACCAATTGTAGTGCAAAATAGAAATGC
Source organism: Aphanomyces invadans (assembly GCF_000520115.1). Classification (NCBI taxonomy): domain Eukaryota; phylum Oomycota; class Saprolegniomycetes; order Saprolegniales; family Verrucalvaceae; genus Aphanomyces; species Aphanomyces invadans. The sequence continues at coordinate 878,743 of NW_008580164.1, forward strand.
TGTGATTGGTTAAAGCTTTGAAGTTCAAACTCGTTGCTATGCACGTCATACATAAGCAGAGTTCATACTCCATGCTATGCCGAACTATCACAAGTCGTCCACCCTCGGCGAGAAGCGAAAGCGTCTTGCGTCGTTCGACGAACAATAGCCGCCTTTTTCCAGCGAAATTGCATTCCAAAGAGCAATTCCGCTGTGCTAGGAGACCTTCACAGCATATTGGAACCATTGCTTGCGACTTGTTCAAGTGTGTGCCAGCCATTGGACGTTGGTGTGACGGGTCTACATTTGCACCAGCTTCGTCCACGACTACTCTCAATAGAAACGGCTCTGTACCAGGGCTGCTCACAGTCTGCACCAACGGAATGCTGTCCCGCGAGAAGATGAAGACAGTTTGCAAAGCCCCTGGCGTCCATTCGTCGACTGGGTGGGGCATATGGAAGCGCGGCAACGACAGCAAGTCCACCAGCACGTGTGCCAACATGATGTCAAGAAAGCACTTTTCCGGACGGAGAAAGACCTACACGACGGACGAAATCAAGCAGTGAATCAAGGTCACCCCAATGCATCGTCGCCAAACGCATCGTTCTCTGGCGGTTACTACGGGACTGCCGAAGTGGACGATTTGTAACTTGATTCCACAAAAGTGGACCATGCCGCGTACTAGCTGGTCGAAGCCGAAGCTAAAACCGGACACAAGTCGCAGCGCATGGTGTTCCCCTCGTCGCACCTATCACTAGTAGGTCAACGTGAATTCAATGATACGTAAAAATGTCGTTCATACTGATGAAAAATGCTTTTATCTCACAAAGGTTCGTCATCGCTTCTACATGTGGCACGCGAAATCGCGCCGTTACGATCACTGCAATCCAAGTCGCACATCACGAAGGTGATGTTTCTTGTAGTTGTTGCTCGACCAAGGCTAGGCTAGGCTGGGGGCTGGGACGGAAGGGTGGGTTGCTGGTCGATTGTTGAAACCACCGTTGCTCAACGAAGAAGCGCAAATAGTCCCGCTGGTTCTCCCGGTTTGTCTACAATCAAAGTGACAAAGTCTATCTATCGTGACTGCCTTGTTAGCACTGTCCCACCTACCATCAAGTCGTCGTGAGTTGGATTTGTGATGACGGGCCCTGGCGCATTCATCTGCAGCAAGAACAATGCCCGACCGCACATTGCCACTGACAATGCTGTGTTAGTTCAGCATGCTGCCGCTGGTGGATGGGATTTCCGACTAATGTGCCAGCCACCACAGTCCCCAGACTTCAACGTGCTGGACCTTAACTTCTACTCGATTCAGGTCCTGCTGGTCGAGTTGATTGCAGCATTGGAAGAACCGTTCGCGTCCCTACCTTGCGAGACCTTGGAAAAGACCTTACAAACGTGGAAGCGTGTTATGCATGTGGCTATCGACATCAATGGCGACAAGGAACTTAAGATTTCATGCCTCAAGGCGACCGAGGGAGACGTTATTGCTTTGGAAATGATGAGCTTGCGTCTCGAAGAGAACGATAGAATGTATGAACTGTCATCTCTGGTCAATGTCATGGAAGTGTAAATCTCTTTAATATACAGATCATTCTACTTCAAATTTGTATACCAATGAATTTTCGCCTGCATCTATTACTGACCAGAGGAAGTACTATTTGTGTATATTGTAACAATTCGTGTTGCCTCTCGTTCTTCCTAGTTGCAATATGGTCACGTATTGTTACAAAATCACCTCTAAAGTATAAGTATACTCCCTCCGTACCACAATAATTGCGCGACTTTGAGGAGGGTGTACAGTACATGTCTGGTCATTATATTTTTCTGCTAATTTCAAAATGATTTGTATCCCTCCCCGTAGCACATTTCGTTGTCCTGATTGAACGACTAGACAGAGCGCGCCAAGAGCTTTCATTTGATGTATCTAATGGAGGTTTCATTTGATTTATCTAATGTAGCGCCGTCGACACCTTAACATGTCGAATTTTAGGGCACAGCATGTTAATAGAATTTATCATGCGATACAATCACTCTCAACATGCATTTTTTCGACATGGGAACGGGAAGGCGGGACCTGATAAACGAGGAGCGCGAAGCCATCCTTCGTGAAATCTTGCTACAGAGTAATGGTGTCTACTCCGCAAGGCTTCCAAATGGTTTTGGCCAATACCTAGCTAGCAAGTACAACTGCCATGCTGCCACGATTCGCAAAGTCCTTGCTCGTGCCAAGGACCAAGGAGTTACGGAAGGCAACATGAATGTGTCAGTCTCCAATCTGAAGAAAGGTAAAGTGGGCGGAAAGTTTGCCTTCACAGCTGCTGAAGTGACAGTGAAACTATTGCAAGTGCCACTTGCCAATCGAACTACAATTCGAGCTATTTCAGCGCAAACTGGTATGATAAACAACCGAATGAATGATATTCAACACATTAAACGACATTGCATTGCACACATGTATAGGAATAAGTAGAAGATCACTTCACCGGTACTTCAAGCTGGGCATGTTTCGATCCCACTCCAATGCAATCAAGCCCGTGCTGACGGGGACGAACAAGTACACTCATATGAAGTTCGTTCGCCATGAGCTTCATTCGGCCAGACATGCAGTTCAACGTGCTTCTGAACTACGTCCACTTTGAAGACAAATGGTTCTACCTTACAAAGACAACTCGTACGTACAGTACTACCTTGTACCTGGAGAGAGTGAACCCGAGCGCAAATGTAAGAATAAGCGCTTTCTCACCAAAGTCATGTTCTTCACGGCGGCTCCTCGGCCGCGGTACGTCGATAACACTGAATCATGGTGGGATGGCAAGATTGGCACTTGGCCATTCGTGGAGACTACCCTGGCCTAACGAAAAAGCTCGAATTGAGTCGCGGGGACACTGAGACGAAGCCAATGGTGGGATGTGCACCGATCGTTCCTGGTTAGCAAGGTCTTACCTGCGGTTGTTCAGAAGTGGCCATCTGTGGACAAGTCGATATTGATCCAACACAACAATGCGAGGGTCCACATCGCGGCGTTGGACGCAAAACAGTGCTCCGAGTTAGCCCAGTACAGGGTTCGTGGCTGGTCGTTTGAGCTTGCCTCACAGCCACCGAACTCCCCCGACACAAACATCCTCGACCTCGGCTTCATTGCCTCGCTGCTATCGCTACAGTATCAGAAGTCTGCACGGTCAACCGACGAGTTGGTACTGCACGTACATGAGGCGTTCAGCGTGTACCCTTACGATCGCCTTGACCGCACCATCCTGACCTTGCAATGCTGCTTTGTCGAGACCCTCAGGACTGGAGGTGACAACACGTACAGTTGCCACACATGTCAAAGGACAAGATGGCAAGACACGGAAGCTTACCTCGAAACGTCGAATGCCCGCGGGAGGTGTATGATGCTGGTCACGCTATGCTCATAGTAGACAGTGACGCCATGGAGCACCAACCTGCAATCGAGGTCAGCGATGCAATGGCTTTACGTGAGCTGTCCTCTCTGCTTGAAGACGTCTCACTGAGTGATCCTGATGATGTAGACGACGTCATAAGTGTATTGCACGAAATTGGTATTGAGCCAATTCATATTGATGAAGAGATTGGCGTTCATACATATATGCGTTGTTGGTAGTCCGCTGTCATCTTGTCGTCGGTGTGAGGGTTGTCGGGGTAAACCCCCCGCATGAAACGAATGGCGCTGGTGGTATTGAAGAATTCGGAGATCCAAGAATTTGGCTACAAGTGAGATAATTTCTGTGATGTTACTCCTTTGTAGTGTTATACTTCCTCTCTTCCGTAAAACCGGAGACATGTTGCTCACAATATCATTTCTCTGGTGAAAATAATCAAAATAGGCTCCAACCTTGCACGAATGTAGCCAATTGAAAGACGAACATCCCAGTATTTTTAGATTTTTTATTGCTCCATCTCACTTCAAAACCAATCGCTAAACTTTTGTGAAACACTCAGCCAATCGTAAAACATCCGTAACTTCGTCAATTCTTGTCCATTCGAGCTCAAATCAAGCGCAAACGACTGGTCTAGAAGCGTAGATGTGGTTAGCACCCCCTCTGAACCAGAAACAACTTTCTGGGAGTGAAGTTACGGACATGCCACGTCCGGCAACCACCCACGACGTACCCGACGACGACCGGGTCCGTTTTTCGAGCTCCTGGAGCTCAAAGTTGGCAGGCGCCTTCCCCACCGCAAGGCACAGGAGCTGCAACAGAAGTACGGCGTATCTAGACAAACCTTGTCGAAGATCTGGCGCGTGGACAAGATACTAAGGCTCACACCGGTCTTGCTAACGTTGCTCGCAGGAAGAGAGGACGTTCGGGCAGGCTGCCTACACGCACGTTGGCAGAACTAGAGGCAGCAATCAAGAACGTCGCACCTCACTTGTGCAGGTCTCTAGCGGTGTTGGCATCTGCCAGCGGCATCCACAAAACTACTCTCTGGCGGCTTCTTAAGTCCAAGAAACTGAAGCGGCGAACCAGCCGTATCAAGCCATTGCTAATCGATACACACAAGGCTGCCCGCGCTGTTTTTGCTCTTTCATTTCTTCGCGAGGCTCGAACACAAATGCACTGGCATGACATGCTGGATTGCGTCCACGTAGACGAGAAGTGGTTTTACGTCACGTTGGTCAAC
>NW_008580164.1:884460-891298 GCF_000520115.1 Aphanomyces invadans
GACTTTGAGCGTAGAGTAGATAACTTATCGAGTGTGCTTGCGACGTGTTCGCTTGAGGATTCGATCAATATGTCCAATATTGATCTACTCTGCACAATGGTTGATGATATGAGCACTGATACCGACGCCTAAGAATGAATCACATGACATTTACCTTTGTCGTGAAAGTACAAAAATTGAATAAAAACACAGTTTTGACCAGTTTCGAGTATACAAATATTAAGATAGCAGGGATGACGTGCTCAATCAGCACGTTCTTGTACACAGGGCGCGTTACGTTGATTGGGCGGAGTTCCTGCTTGCCGGCGGGACGGTTGCGTGACGATCGGGTGGCGGAGACAACTTGCGTGAAGTGCCGGGTTCCGATTTTGCCATGCAACCACTCGGCCTTGTCGTCGTCCCATCTTGGGCGTGCCACGGCGGAGAAGAATACCACTTTCTTGATAAAGCGCTTGCTCTGGGTGGAGCGATGGGGAGGGTCTTCACCCGGCAGCAGGCACATTCGCGACTTTATCTTGGTTGCATGAAACCACGTCTCATCCACGTGTACGTAGTCGTACATGTCGGCGAACTGGAAGTTGCTGTCGGGGCGCACGAAGTCCATGGCCCACTTTGCCCTGGCCACCTTGTTTGCATCCGTTAGCTTTGGTTTAATGAGGGAATTATACTTGACCATGAGACCGCATTTGTAGTAGTCTTTGAGCGCGCTCGCAGGGACGCCGATGGCATGCGCGATGTACCGGAGTGTTGTCCGACGCTGTGGTGGTATCGCGCGAATTCGATCTGGAAGGTCTGAGTACTTTTGCTTTCGACCAACGCGATTCTTCTTGAGAGAAGAGATATGTTGGCCCACTATCTCATGCCCAGGCTGGCCGTCCACACCGATTGATACGTTGGCACGCTTCCAGGTTTCGGCGATGGTATGGCGATTTCGACCAAAGATTCGGGCCACCTCATTTATGGCTCCATGGTGAAGCTGGCATGGGGCCTTTACCACACGAAGGAGCAGGTGGTCCAAGACAGCGCGGCGCTGATCGGACGTAAGCTCTTTCATCAAAAATCAGCGATGCGCGCCTTGATTTGCCGCTCAAAAGTGATCTTCATTCCTGCATTTTGGATGAACTTGGTAGAGTCCGAATTTTTTATCTTGATTTGAGTATTGAATTTTCATGTCAACTTGCTCGTCTGGATTGAACTCGTTTTTGTGTATTCGAGCCAATTGGATGCGTTGAATTGAGCTTTTTCGGCACCTATTTTCAAATTTATACAATTCAAACATTTGAAGAAAACACATCAAGTTTCGTCAAATGGCTGATCTATTTCCGTCTGGAGGTAGTAATTTGGTTGTTGAGATATCGCGCGGAAAAACTGGTTGACATTCATCTCTGTCAGAAAAGTCTATGCCAGCAATTTATTATACAATTAATCAACTCGAAACATTACCTGCACTCACCTACCACCACTACATGCCCCCTCTATCACCCCCGGGATCCCGTCGACGCACTAAGCAGTGACCGGGAGACTTCGGACGTCCGCAAAGCACTTGGGCTGTGCTCAACGCCGCACCATGTACGAAATGCTGTTAAGCGTAGCGGTGGGAGATATACTGCTCTAAACGAGCTTGTACAGATGTTTCTCTGCCATTCGTGGAGATATCACGGCTGTGGAGACAAACGTCGTGATGGTGACCATGCCGCCGATGTCGTCACAAAATACCAAGGTTAATTCTCTCAAATATATTGATATATGCGGTTATAAGTGGGGGTATATTTTGTAGGAAATTCAGGACGCCAAGTCAAGCGAACAAGTGACGAAATTGAAGCTGCGATTCGCGGGGTGCCACAAATGCACCGTCAGACCTTGCGCTCCCTGTCGACCGCCTGAGGAGTGCCCATGGAAGCGATATTTCGCCACACGAAGAAGAACCCTCGTTTCAAGGCCCGGTCGAAGTACGTCAAGCCTCACCTCGCCCCCGCGAACATCCAAGAAAGGCTCAAGTTTGCACTGCCCTTTATTCGACCATTGCTAGGTGGACGCCATCTTTTCACCGACATGAATGACTACTATGTGCATGTTGATGCAAAGTGGTACTACCGGACAAAGGTTGAACGAAGGTACTATGTGTACGACGACCAAACGGTGGCTGCTCGTTCGGTCAAGTCAAACGTTTCATAACCAAGGTTATGTTCCTTGCCGCAGCGGCTAGGCCACGACATGACCATCATGGGAGAAAGGAGTGGGACGGTAAGTTGGAGTTTGGCCCTTCGTTCAAGTAGCCCCTGCACAGCTCGGCAGCAAGAACCGGCCGAAGGGCGCCATGGCCACTACCCCTCAAACTGTTGATGCACCACTTGTTTAAATGTAAAATATGGTCGTCCCCGCCATCCAGGGAAAATTTCCTAGCATTGGTAGACGGGGTAATGTGCTGATTCAGCAAGACAATGCAAGTCCGCACAAATGTGTCACCACTGAAATGATTCGTGCAATAGGAGTTAGCGGAATTGAAGTTGCGAACCAGCTGTCGAACAACCACGATTTCAATGTGTTAGGCTTAGGATAATTCTTTTCAAAGCCAGTACCAAAAGTGCACTCGAACCATCAAGGAGCTTATTTTTGCTGTTGAAGACGCGTTCTATGAGTTGCCGACTGACACGCTTGCAAAGAAGTTATGGAATTATCCATTGAAATGCATGGTAGTAATGATTATTGACATCCTCACATGAAGAAGGATGCTCTAATTGCAGACTTTGCATCGTATAATGTCGAGTTTGACGCCACGTCTAAGAGAGCGCAATGGCTCATTTGAATAGCAGACTGGTTGAGTAGTTTCACCTCTATGCTCTGGTCAGTTTTCTTGAATGAGACACGAAAAAATTCTAAATAATTGCAGCGTGTTGTTTTGGAGTTGAATACAAAGCTCAAGACGTTTTAATGGCGCTGTGCATACTTTAATCAAGTGAAAAGGTACCTGAGAATTTTTGTGGAACGGAGTAGTAAGAGATATTTCCGCGAATGCTTTGTGTAAAAGTCATGCCAATTTTGGACAATAATGAAGCACGACACCTCCAACGAATCTCGTGGAGGTGTCTAACGTCCTGTGTACACAATATCGCTGACGCTCCAAGCACTTCACATGCTCCGGAGAATGTCGTATCGGTAGGTTGCAAGTGAGTTATCAGTCCATTACAGCTGTGTGCGCAATTCGAACAACTTGTCGAGTGAACAAACTCCTTTAAAAGGAAACAAGTAAAATTTAAATACGCCCGGCGCTGGAAATCCGTGCATCATTCTGTACCCGGAAGCTCTAGTCACCGTCATGGATACGTCGCCACAAAGAACTTGCGGATACATGCACTCACATGCTCAATTATCTCAAGAAACACCAACAACCGGGCTCAGTGCTTACATCCAACAACAGAAAGACGGCAATGGGCACAATATCCTTTTGAGACTCCTTCAAAACTTCTGCTCTCGTCACGGACACATCCACCAACAACTATGTTTCGCCAAGTGTATTGTCGCCGACCTTGAGAACACGCAAATAGATCTCACTCGTCGTTTTCATGGGCAGTGAAAACCTCCCTGATCACTGCATATACAATGTGAACAAAACTGGCATTCTGTACGACATGCCACTACGGTATACTGATTTCCCTCGCTAAGTCAAACGGTTCATTCTATGCAATTATCGTAATACATCCAAATATAGAGGTATAAATTGTTGCACAGGCTTCGAAAACCAATCAATTCAAATTCATTACAGACACGTTTGATATCAATATGGACAAGTCATTACACATGCGTTTGACGTCCTTGCATGACGTTGTCGATTTGGTCCAGGGCGTTTTGCTGGATGCTGCATGTGATGTTCATACAGGTCATGTCTTTTATGAAGTGTCATGCGCTCCTTCATCGCTGAAAATTCTAAGATTACTCGAGCACTTTGCTCCAACGCAATCAGCCCAGTTTCAAAATTCAAATTGCCTTTCCAACTTTATATGTTGACTCTCAGAGATTATTCACTTTGTGCCGTTCGACTTAGCGAAGGAAATCTGTATTTGGTCGAAGAATGGGGCAAGGTCGAAGGTGACGATGGGTGAGGAAAATTATTAATCATGATTGTGGTTTTGACCATGCGTCGCGATAGGGTGATGCTTTCAATTCGTTCATCATCATGGGTAACCTGATGGTCACCGTGCGACAAAGGAGCTGTTGCCGTGCCCAAAGGAGCACAACTACATCATGCAGCCAAAGGCGTCGATGGAGGCTGATGTTTGGAGACCATACTAGAGGTACATGCTCGCAGAGCGGATATCCAAGAAGTAAGTCCTTCTCGACACTTTGACTGTCACGTCAGCGAAAGTGTGTCGGCGAAATCGCTGTAGTTGGCTTTTGGAGTTTGCGTCTTGCAAGCCAACGCAACATCACATTGTCAACTGCTTAACGTCTCGATCATGGCGCCCTCAAACGGCACTATCATGAACTATGGATCGCATATGACATGGTTAAAACTGATCAGCTCGAGCCACACCAGGGAGGGCAGCGGGTCGAGGCTTCAAACTGGACCTTGTTGTGCTGGGTCCAGATGGTGAGGAAGATTGGATGTCCACTTCTGCCAAGATCAAGCGCATCACAATGATCAACAGAACTATCAAAGCGTGGGATTCGATCACTTCGGAGCAGGTTTGTAGGAGTTTCTTGAAAGCCATACCTTAACCAAAGTCAATCTTGAAACACATCAAGCGGCAAAAGCCGCTTCCAATGCCATCTTTGGTTTTTCGTTATATCTCGATATTCAGTAGTTTGTAGCCGCTCAAAATTGGCGCCAACGATAAAACCAAACGTGACGAAGATTTTGGCACCAACAGCAGTGAAAACGGTGAAACTTTGTCTAAGATATAGGCAAATTCCTGTCCGGTTAATGGACCTGCAGGGAAAAATTCCTTTCTATTTAAATACTACCTCTGGTCCAATATACTGTCGACATGTATGAATCGCACTTTTTCCAAATGAGTGATTTCTCATAGGCTAACCATACAATACATGCATGCTATTGGTTAAAATCTACACGGTAGTAAGCTCTGGTCAAAATCAGGGAATTTGGGCCTTAATTCGGCGTGAAGAGTAGCTTAAAATCACTCGTTTACTTTAGTTCGGATTCGTTTAAGCTGAATATCAGGGGATAATCCAATTTTGAACCAAACAAGGCCGAAATGCAAGTACTTTGCCCTTGAAAAAGCGGCTGATTACTCTATAGATTGGCGGAATTTTTCTAATATTTCGTTTCATTTGAATCAAAGAACGCGGGATCTCCCCTATGATTGGCACTTTTTCTTCTAGGTCGCTTTTGTTCTAAAGTTTGGCAACAATAAATACTTGCCTGAGGCGTTCCTGGTACGAAGCAAACACGGTCAATTGCCTCTTCGAGCAATATAATCAACTGCTCAAACATTCGTGTGCAACTGGAGGGCTGATTCACGCGTTTGGAAGCATGCATCGCTTGGCGGTGGTGTCGTGGCCGCTGACGTCGACTCGAAATTCACAGGTAATACTTCTATGATCTAGTATTCCGTGCACTAATTATGTGCTCCTACAACTGTAAATTCTCACAATTTGAGTTCCTTAGGGAATTATGTGCTCCTACAACTATAAATTCTCACAACTTGACTTCCTTAGGCATTCGGGGCTAAACACGACGGTGCCGTCAGCCAACATCAAACTAGCTAAAAAAAGCTCAATTCAACGCATCCAATTGGCTCGAATACACAAAAAACGAGTTCAATCCAGACGAGCAAGTTGACATGAAAATTCAATACTCAAATCAAGATAAAAAATTCGGCTTTGCAAAAGGTGATTGAGAAAACATTGGAGCACAAGGGGGGAACGAGTACAAGCTCCCTCATATGCAAAAGGATGCAACCATACAGGACTGTCTTTGTTTAATGTTCATTGCGACCCAGCAGTGCATCAAAGTGCCATTGCATTCCTGGATGGCGGTTGTCTTCCCAAGAAAGAGTAGCTGTAAGATTTTAATAAAATGTCATTGTATTTTGTAGAGCAATAGGGTGTATCGGATTTCGATACACACGTTAAGACATTTATCACAACTGGTGCATACTTTAATCAAGTCAATGTTGCCGGTTTCTATTTCGAGAACAAAGTGGGTACAATATTTATAGGATTGACATTGAAGACTGAATAGTCAGCCAGCCCTAATGGTCTAGCGGTATGATTCCTGCTTCGGGTGCAGGAGGTCCCGGGTTCGATCCCCGGTTGGGGCCATAACTTTTGGATTACATCTACTAGCATGAATTGCTGTTCACTGCCAGTACAACAGGGGAAGAGGTGCAGACAACGACAGAATTGAAGTAGCATACACATTCAAAACATACGAAAATGTATGAAGATGTTTTATCAACTTCAAGACCCGCGAACTGATCAACGTCACTGGAAACTCGCATGTTAATCTGCAGTGGGTAACGGCCATGTCCACCAAGCCTCTGACGTTCGAAGGTGACAAAGACGGAAGAATCAGACGGGTTCTGACCGCCCTGAAGCCATGCCAGACTCCAATGGCTTGGCCCAAATCATGGTTTCCATAGAGGATACATTGCTCGTTTCTTGACTCGCAATATAGAATGTTGTGAGTATTCGAAAAGAGTAGAATTTCAGTCCATAATTTGGTTGGCCGAAAATTGAATCGAACTTCGAATTATCTCGTCCAATCACATTTGACACATCATTCTCAACTCGAAGCTCAAGTGCTTCTTAAGTGCTGTTGTCATCTGAAGTGCTTTATTGCTACTACTATATTCTAGGCCACAATGTTGTGCCAGTA
>NW_008580164.1:925572-926202 GCF_000520115.1 Aphanomyces invadans
ACACTGGACTTGGAAGCTGCCGTCCGCGACCTTTCGCACCTCTTCGAGCCGTTCAACATGGAAGATGGCCATCGCCAAACGCAATTTGGTCGACCAGATCTTCGGTGACTTCCCGTCCGCCTTCGTGATACATCTTGAGGCGACATGCATGTTGCGTAGATACAGCAAAGGGAGGAATTAGCTCTTGCACTTCCATAACAAAGTCCGTAACAACCCCAAGGACTTGAAATGGACCGCGCCACTTGATGGCTAACTTTGGGGGATTCTGGACAATAAAACCAACCAACACATAATCGCCGACGGTAAAGTTGGCAAGCTTGACCTGCGCTTTCTTTTTTCACCTTTGGCGCGCTTGTAGATGGAGTTTCTCGGCACGTTCAGCCACATCACGATGCAATTCTTCCAACGCCGTCTTCAACTCAGCCATATGCTGACGCAGGTCTTCGTCAAGCCAGTCAACAACAAAGACAACCTTGATCTTCGGATGTACGAATCCAGACATCGGCGTCTTCGCAGGGAGTCCCGTGAACGCCGTAACTGGAGCAACTCCACCGAGTGGATCAGCTGGTTGGTGGTTTAGCGCACCTTGCACAAGAGAAAGTACCAGCGGCCAATCGTCGACACGCAGCT
>NW_008580164.1:935207-939795 GCF_000520115.1 Aphanomyces invadans
TTGCACAAGAGAAAGTACCAGCGGCCAATCGTCGACACGCAGCTACATATCGTTCAACAACGCCGTGACCGCACGGAACACGAGGTGGATGATGACTTCAATTGTGCCATTGGTCCAGGGGCTGTAAGCCGTCGTAATGTGGTGGTGCGCACCGACCATTTTACGAATCTTCTCGATGACTTCGTTTTTGAAGTGTGAACCGCCGTCGGTGACCCAAGTGTCGACGCATCCATACAACGTGAACCAGGACATTAACGCTGTTTGCCGTCGCACTCACGTCGGCAGTTTCGGAGGCATGCAGGTGGACAAATCCGCTCATGTCATCCTAGTTAACCAGTACGAATGCGGTCCCGTTCTTCGACTTCGGCATCGTCAACCAGTCAAAGTGGATCAACTCATTGGGTTTTTGAGCGTGCAATGCTGATCCCAACGGACGGGGTTCCATGTCACCGTCGACTTGCAGGCACTGTAGACAAGCCCGGACAAACGTGTCAACATCTTGAGCCAGGGACTTCCACACGAACTTGTCGGACACAGTCTGAGTTGTCGCGGCGATTCGACGATGGCCAGCAGGGCCTTGATGGGCAATGACGCACAACCGCTGTTGCAGGTCCACTGCACTGTCTGGGATCCAAATTCGACCCTTTTCGTCCATGTGAAAGGATTCTTCTTCGTTCCACACAACGCCGGTCGGTGTACTCTTCCCCCCTTCAATGGCAGATGTCTGGGCAGCCAAAATCGAGGCCGCCGTAGGCCATTCGATATCCGCTCGTTGCAACGGAGACACCACGTGCACGAGTTTACGAACATGCGACACCGGCGGAGCTGGTAGAGTAGAGCCCCATCGACTCAGTAAATATCCCCTCACATTCACGTCGCTCGGGAGACACTCAATCGTGCACGGGAAAGTGGACATGATCAACGCCCAACGCTCAAGCTTGTCGGCGTGGTACTTTGCGAGATTGCCCTTCGAATCCGACGGATTGAACATGTACACCAGATTGCGGTGTTCCGTGAACAAACGGAATGCACCTGGACGGACGATCAGGTAGTCAAGGTGCTTGCACGACTCCACGACGGCGTAGGCCTCTTTCTCGACAATCGGCCATCTAGCACTGGCGCCTGCAAATGTGCCACTGATAAACGCGAGCGGTTGATGCCGTTGGTCTTCGAGAGGCAAGGACAGGTCTTCCACAGGAACTTGAGTGGCGAACGCACCCCAAAACATATCGCTTACGTCCGTGAAAACACAAATTCCATGTCTTCCCGTGGGTGCGCCAACAGTACAACATTCACCAGCGCTTGCTTCATGTCGTCGAAGCGCTTGTCATGATCACTCGACCAGCCGACCGCACTACGCGCCAGGGCAGTTTTCTTCGAGCTTCCAGCCAGCTTTGGGCCACGTCCAACAAACGGCGCAAAGGGTCCACCAGCTTGTTGTAATTGGGGATACTGGCACGCATCCAGTTAGTGGCGCAGACAAACTGTTGTAGATCGGCACCAGTCGTCGGAGGCGAAAGGTCGACGAAGTCTTGGGTGCGACTGGGGGAATTCGTAACGCCGGACGCCGAAATGATTTTACTGCACCATTCCGCTTCTCGGAGAAAGAAGTGTCACTATTTGGGGTTTAGCTTCAAGCCGAACTGAGCACACGTGGGCAGCACTCGGTCGAGAGGTCTAGCAGTTCCGAGACATTCTTGGACGATCCGAGGAGGTCGTCAAGCCACGCGAGCAGGCCACGGAACAATTCGTCCCCAAACTTAAGGGGCACGACTGACTGGTAGGAGGCCACCGCGCCGGTCTGGCCCGTCAAGACACGTGTCGGCGTGTACACGCCGAAGGGGGGTCATAAAGGAGAAATACTCCTGCGACTCGGGATGCAGCGGCAACTGCCAGTATCCCTTCGTCCAGTCGAGGGTAAAATACGTCGTATTGCCCACGAGACACACCATGGCAATGTCGAAATTGGGCATCACCCATGGCATCGGCTCAGTGCACGCGTTGATCGGACGACTGTCGATCGTCATCCGCAGCCCCCGACTCCTTTTTTGGCACGATTCTTGGTGCCGCGGCCCATGTCGCCAGATTGTTGGCGTAAACCATGCCATTCGATAGCAGTGCCTCTACATCATATGCTCGCGTATGTATGCCAGATGCGCCGGAGGATAACGCCGCATACCACACTTGACCGGTTTCGATTTCGGCTTGATGCGCACCTTGAGCGGCTCCACTTTGACAGGTGGGTCGTTTCCAAGGTCGACGCGGAAGACTTCGGCATGTTTTGACAGCAGAGCCTTGAGCCCTTCCACATCATCGCCGGTCAATCCACATGACTCCACTTCGGCGACCTTTGACATCAGCACCGCAAACACTTCGTCCCGCATCTTTTTGCGCTGTTCTTCGTCGGTAGCAACCGCGACTTCAGGCGTGGCGCACTCCATGCCGTCGCCGTCAGCGAGCACCGGCTCGTCGGCACCGCCTCTTGACGTCGTCATACGCTGAAGTTTAGACATGCCATGGACAGGTGGCTCGTCATTGACTGAAACATCCCACTCGGTGTTCTTCTGTCATGCTCCGGCGAGCAAAGCGTCCACGGAGAATCCGAGCAATTCCATAACAGGGCGACTAATGATCAGGTCGATCTCCGGCGACGTGTCATCGATCCAGCAGTGGAGACCACGTAACATCAACGGTCGGTACGTCGTCCCTAGCACGACCACACAAAATTTGACGCTTCGCTTCATCCACAGCGGCTCTGCCTTAACGCCATACGGGTAGACCAGCCGAGCCGTTCATGCTTCGTGACCGTCACGCTTGCGCCCTTCACAGCCAACACGACAACGACGTCGTGCGTAACAACGTTTACGTCGGCACCCGTGTCCAAGAGGACGTTTTCGACCGAACGAGCGCTTCTACCGTAGCGCCACAATTGGTCGGCAGACGAGTGGACTTGTCGCCTAGGACAGAAATCCCGTCACACCACTTCTTGAGTTGAGCTTCGAGTAGACGATCCGCCTCGCCAGGCGCCACCTTTGGACACTCCGCGACGCGATGGCTAGTGTCTCCACATTTCAGGCAGCCAATCTTCTTTCTTGCTAGTTTATCTTCCTTGGACTTGCCATCGTCCGTTTTCGCCGGGGAGACACCCTTTTCATCCGTTTTATCGCCGCCACCGCTGACGCTGCCACCGCTGCTGGCGCCATTCTTCGAGCCGCCCTTCGGATAATGGCCTTTCAGAGGGGCCACCGGAGCTTGCAGTTCCTCGACACCTACGTAGAGTTGGAAACCCGCAGCAAAGTGGCGCAGCCAGTTCACAAAACGAAAAACATCGTTTTTCAACCCCTTGTTTCGTTGGAGTTGTAACGTTACGTAACTGCTTTTGCACAGCAGTCTTGGGGCTTCTGGCTTGATAGCCTTCGTCATGACTTCGACCACAACTTTGGGCTCCTGCGTTAGCACCCATTCTTGGTGGTCTTGTTCCAGCACACGCATGAGGTCGTCCAGCATCCGACCGGCACGAGACTCAGTGCCCAGTATCTTCATGTCGAATCGGATGGCGGCCGCCAGGCTCTTTTTCAGAACGTCCAAGTCTTGGGGTTCTTCTTCGAGCGCCGCGTTGAACCACGCAATCCATTCTGCTTCCGTGCCGGCATTGTGATCCTTGTTCAAATCGAACAGGACAATGCGCCGCTTAGAAAACGGGTCCATACACGCACTGACAGACATAGCAAACGTACGCGAAACGACACATTGCATCGCGTTAATTTGCGACAAGTACATCTGGTACTCGCGCATATAAACACGTCGTTCCGCCTTCGTCGAACCCTTGAAGGTCCGAGCTTTCGGGAGAGCTGGCGCGTTCCACACCTGACCGCGGCCGTAACCCGCATCACTTCCCATGTCCACATCGCGTATAGAGCTTGCGAAACTACCCGTTAACTTCGGACCAGCGGTTTCAGCATTGTCATACTGGTCGGCGCCCTCAATTCCAGAACGTGGAACAGCATCTTCCGCTGCGGTGTCGCGGCGGAAGGATACATGGCCCGGTGGTTCTTGGTACGAGGTGGTAAACACGGTGCCACCTCACTGTGGCAGCCATTCGTCAACTGGACGCGGCTGTTGACGTCGAAGGGATCGGAAATGATTCGCAACCTGGCGGCGGACTTGACGGCCACGCGCCTCCTCTACGCGGTCACGCGAACGCGAGCGGGCTTCTTCCCGTTTGGACGCTTCGTCCTCCGACGAACCATTGCGTACCATCCCGTAGTGTCGACTAAACTTGGAGGGAACCAAACGTGACTAAGGATATCTTTACGCGGCTTCCGAACGCGAACCCTTTCAAGACAACAGGCAAATTCAACACTGGTATTCAAGAAGGGACTGCCCTAATGACAACCATTCAGTAACGTAACCACTTCACAGGCTAAGTACTCCTTCAGCGGCAACTTGGTAATTGTATGGAGATGAGCAACCAACCAGACTGCTCGATGCACAAATCCAAACAAGTGGATTTTCCAACGCAGCGGGGCAAACACACGGGAGACCCAGGCTGCCCTGCCACGCAGAACAGCTCCTTAGATATCGTGAG
>NW_008580164.1:939895-940913 GCF_000520115.1 Aphanomyces invadans
GCACTTTGATGCACTGCTGGATCGCAATGAACATTAAACAAAGACAGTCCTGTATGGTTGCATCCTTTTGCATATGAGGGAGCTTGTACTCGTTCCCCCCTTGTGCTCCAATGTTTTCTCAATCACCTTTTGCAAAGTGGTAAAGTTCTTGGACAACGTATCAACAGGCAGCTCATAAAATTTGCTTTCTACAGCATCAATAAGCTTCTGGATAGTGCGAGTAAACTTTTGATTTTGTAGGCTTCGAAGAGTGTTAAAATATCTTACATCTAGGACAGTTTAGCCTGGACTGTTAGGAGGGTTGGTTGGCGGCTTCCGCACCAACAATACCATGCTGTTGCAGGCGTTACGAAGTCACACAGTTACGTGGACTTGCATTGTCTTGCTGCAAGTATATTGTTTTGGATTGATCTCCCAGAGGAAATTTCTCTTTAATTGCAGTGAGAACAGTACATAAATAATCATGCCCCGAAAAGCATTAGCGCTCACCGATCGAGGAGCTGTAATACCTCTTGGACGATTTTGCTGTTCCGCTTTGCAGGTGATGAAAGACCACACTCCCAATTTGCCGTCGAAAATGCACTTCTTGTTGAAATCGCATCGTGGAGGAGCCACCACCGACAAAAACTTCACTTTCGTAATGAACCAGTTCGACTCGAGGTAGCGGGTTGACACAACTTTGTCTTTGTATGCATAAAGTATCTTCTTTACAGTGTTAAATGGAACCACTTTTCAGCAGCATTCACATATTCGTGCAAATTGGAAAGGTGGCTCCATTAGAGGACTGTAAAAGATGAGATAGTGCATTTTGGACGCGGGAGCGTTTGTTTTGTTCACCGAGATAAGGCTTTGAGGAGCTTGACTTCGCCTTGAGTTGCTTAATTCTTCCTACATGTGGCGGGCAATGGCGGTCTTGGATACTCTACAATGTGCCGACAAGCAGTACAAGCTTGCAAGGGCACTGGACGGATAGCTAGTTTGATGTTGGCTGACGGCACCGTCGTGTTTAGCCCCGAAT
>NW_008580164.1:942920-948390 GCF_000520115.1 Aphanomyces invadans
ACAAGTGGATTTTCCAACGCAGCGGGGCAAACACACGGGAGACCCAGGCTGCCCTGCCACGCAGAACAGCTCCTTAGATATCGTGAGAGCTTTGACGGACAGCATTATTGCCGGGACATTTAGCTTGTGCTGGCGCATTTTGGCGATCCACTTAGTAGAATGTCTTTTAGGAGTGCAACGGGGTCTAGAATCCTAAATGGGATGCTAGAACCGGCGCGGCTGCACTATAAAGTGTCGCTTCTTCCAAAACTGTCGGATCGCTGGCTCGTCGACGGAGTATGCCACCGCGATCGCACGAATAGACCTTCTCGGGTCCCCTTCAGCTCGGCGAGAATGAAAATACGCTCCTGTTCGCAAAGGCGCTCGACTTTTGCCTCACACCATTGCGATTGACTAGCAATGCCCATCATTGTCCTGTGCTGGGTGTGCAGAGACAATTGCAATCGAAATACGCCTGGGACAACTATTTCGTCAACTAGACGAATTTTAGCCAATGAAATCGAGGTACTCTATTGAAATCCATGCAACTCAACCGGATGAATTCAAAAGGAGTTATCCGGCACTTTCTTCCTCTCAGGAAGAGTAGCGCATTCGCGGCGACCGCGACGGATGGTGTACGAAGTGCGCCTCAAGCTGAGTGCGGACGGAGAAGGGGTACTATGGCCGCGCCGTCCTCAAGTTGGTCCATTGGGTCTCCTGGGTAGCTTTCGGAACCTGCCCCTACGAGCCTTCAAGAATTCAAGTGCAGGAAACGGTGCACACGATCTGATAGAGCCCCCGTCGTCGTCGGCAGCATGTCCTGTCGGCAATGCCCGGTTTCGATGTGTGGCATTTTCTGTAGGCGGAGATATTTTTTCCGCTGTCGACGAAAAAGGTCGCGTGTTTGCGTTCTTTCCTCTACGCAATCGATATGCATTGGTGTGTCATCTTGGCACGCCCGCGCTCGAGTGTGCGTTTTCTCCTGTGCAACGCACCGAATTGCTCGTTACATGTGAAGACATGACTGTGCGCTGCGTGAACGTCCAGACGAAGGCACTCGTGAGTACCCTGCGCGGCCACCGTCAAGTTCCGACGTCCGTGTCGTTCCAGCTACCTGGTCAACTGGCGCTCACGGCGTCCGCGGACGCCGTCATCATGTGGAACTCTGCCAATTGGTCTCGCTTCCGCACTCTCAATGCAGGTCCAGGCGTCGAAGCCGCGCAGTTTGCCGGCAACGGCGAGCTCGTCGCCGTGTGTTTCCGCGATGATTCGATTTTGATGTGGGAGTTGAGTACATTGGCGCTACAGTATCGGTTCACGTTACCCGCGTACGAGCACCCGCCAGGCCTCAAGCGGTTCAGTGTGTCGGAGAACTGCCACGTCATCGTCGCCAGGTACTACCACTATTCCATCCTTTCAACACCATGGTGCTCGACCAAAATGATCGTACTCGTGCGTGTTTGTGTGGTAGTGGCCAGTCACCGTTTATTTACGTGTGGGAGTTCGAATCCCAGACCCTCGTCCGCATCATAGAACTGCCGGCGACGGTCCACCGCATCGTGCAGGTACAACCGCACCAACCATGCTCTGGCGATGACACTGAAGGCATGTGGTGCAGCACGCATTCGTCCCTACGACGGCGCACATCATGGGTGTTCTCGGGGATGACGGACAGCTCAACTTTCTCAACGTGACGTCGAAGCAGCCCAAGGTGTCGCTTCAAATCGCGCACAAAGTGAAGGCGCTGACGGCATTTGCCATTGAGGGCCACGGCAAGTACCTGGCAGCGTGCTCGAGGTAGCTGACTGTGTTCGTGCGTGGGTGGGAGCACTGGAGTCGTTAAACGTTTGGGTAGCGATGGCTGTCTTGTGTTGTACGATCTCGACATTGCAAGGGAAACAGCGCATAAAGTCCAGGACATTCGACAGCGCGCGGACGCGGAAGACTTGTCGTATTTGCCCCATCGATCGGGCCTCGCTCACCGTCACCAGCATCCAACGTCAACCTTGATGGAGTCGCTGTTTGGGGCGCCTTACCAACCTCCCCCTACAGTGCCGATGCAGCCTCCAGCGCCTCCTCAAGCCGATACTGACGCTTCAAAAATTGACGGAGCAACGGAGGCACCGCCACCTGTTAGTTCAACACCCTCGCGTCGCAAAGCTCCTCTTCAACCATCGTTGAACCTCCACGAATACACTGTGCAGCATCGTCGACTGCAGCAGCTTCTTCGATCGTACGGTCGATTTCCTGAAAAGTATAGGCTCCTGGCGTGGAAGTACATATTGCGACTCCCCATCAACACGGCAGCGTTCGAGCAATTGGTTGC
The DNA here is from genome assembly GCF_000520115.1 of Aphanomyces invadans. Taxonomy (NCBI): domain Eukaryota; phylum Oomycota; class Saprolegniomycetes; order Saprolegniales; family Verrucalvaceae; genus Aphanomyces; species Aphanomyces invadans. The sequence continues at coordinate 945,226 of NW_008580164.1, forward strand.
AAAGGGAAACCACTCAACAACAACTCGCCTCCATGACCTGTACCCGATCCAGAACCAGCGGCTCTTTCGGCGACTGAAGCGCATTTTGAGCGCCCTGGCCCACTGGTGCCCCGTCTACGGCGAGCTCACGACAGTGCCTGCGCTCGCGTTCCCATTTGTTAAAGTGTGTGTGAACGACGACGTGGTCGCGTTCGAAGTTGTCCTGAGTGTGCTCGTCCACTGGGGCCGCGACTTTGTCCTGCAGTATCCATATCCCCCGCGGCCCCAACTGACGCGACTCGACCAAGCGCTGCAGCAGCGCGACGCTCAGCTTCACGCGCACTTTATGAGCCACCGCATCACTCCAGAGGTACTTCCACGACTCCATCGAGAAGGAATATGATCAACTTGCGGACAGGACTACGGCTGGTCCCTGGTCTCTACAGCATTCAGCGAAGTCCTCGCGCGACACGACTGGCTGTGCTTGTGGGACAACTTGATCGCCCACTGGGATAAGCCTTCGTTGCTGTGGACGGCGGTCTTGGCATATTTGAGTCAAATTCGCAACTCGTTGCTCCAATCGACGACGGCATCGGCGATTCAAGCGTCGTTTCATCACCAGCAGCCGCTTCAAGTCAAGCAGTGGATCGTAACCATGCACGCGATCCAATTGCCAAAGCTTGTGGACGCGGACGACTCGAACGATGACGTCTGGTTCCCGCTGCCCCCGGGGCAGTACCCAGCGTTCACGCGGTACCCTACATTTGTGGTAGATTATCAAATCCAGGTACTCGCCTTCCACGGAGAATGTATCGGCGTGTGGTTGAAAAGGCAAATTATTCGTAGGAGCGCAACAGAATTGCGACAGAGGAAGCGGCATTGGAGTCGAAGCGGCAGCTCTTGAGCCAAATCGAAGCGCGGACGAGGGAGCTTGAGGCTGCCCATGCCACGTGGATGGACGACAAAGTCCATATTCTGGAGTCCGAACAGCGACGACGAATGCAAGCCATGCAAGCGGAGAAGGCGCGGTTGATGGAACTCAATATTCTACATGCACAAACGCGGGACCGACGACTGCAACAAGTACGCGAATCTGGTCCTGATCGGGTGGTTTTACCGTCGAGTAGATTGCCTTGATGGAGCAGAGAGCAAAAGAAGCGCTGCGTGAAACAACCAAGATCCTCCAAGCGGAACACGATCGATGGCTCGATGAGCTCAACGTCCACTCGGAGAAGGAAAAGATGCGCAGCCAGCAGCAAATGGACGAAGAAGAGTTGACACGACTCGAATTCGATGCCCATCGCCGCGTGGCCGAGCTTACGAAGGACCGCGAGCGTGAAGAGCGCTTGCAGCAGATGCGACTCGAGTTCTTTGCCCAACTGCGCGAACAAGACCTGCATGATCAAATGGTATTCTCGTGATCCCAATTCCGTCGCGAGAATGGATGGACAATAACGGTCGGCGTCATAGGTATTTGACGGTTGGAAAGACGAAGACAACAGAGAAATTGCCGCGCAGAACGAGGCACGGGAACGTTTGGCCGCCAAGCAACTACGTCGCGAAGAGGCCAAGCTGCGCTACGAATGGCGGACAAAGTTCAACGAGCAGCGCATGCAAAAGCAGCGGCAAATGCAAATGTTAGCGCAGGAACGGGCGCGACGGCGCGCCAGCGCACCCATAGTAGCTGAGGACAATGACGACGATGATGTCGATGGAAGCGACGTTGAATTCAAATCAAGAGACAGTGAGGTGCATGGACCATCATCCGACCAGCCACGCCCGACCGCATCCAGCACACCATCCCCAAACGATATGAATACGGAGAAACAGAGAGATCCCTCGGCTCCACTGCACCAACGCAACACTCGTCGCAACGCGTCACTGGGGAACCCATCCGACCCAACGCCGTCTGCTCCCGTGGCCTCCGAATCCACCCCGTGGCAAACTGGCAGAATTGAGACCCAGCCCCCTGCTGATTGCAGCCCGACTGTTGCAGCAAAACCAGATTTTTCAAGACTGCAAGGGAACGAGACAGTCTCACAACGCCCACGGCGCACGCCATCGTCGTCTTCGAGCGTTGGAAGCAGCCGTGCGTCATCGTTCAAATGGAATGACCACGAGATATTGCAGCGTGCACTCGACGACATAAGCAGTGACGAAGACGACGTTGTTGTGTCGCCTTCGCCCTTCCGCAAAGAGACCACGACTCCCCAGATAAGTCAGCTCGAACATGACTTGCGCGCCGAGTTTTCGGACCTCAGCAACGACGACCGAGAGAGCCTCGAGCAGCGCCCGTTGTCGGAACTTGAGCGAGACCTGGACGACCTTCTCGGCGACGTTTCCGATGATGACGAACGCAACGATGCGGGGAAGGATGCAGCGCCGAGCGTGGCATCGACGACGGGAGATCTGAACTCGTTGCTAGAGCATGTGAGGGAGCCGCCGCTGGTCGTGCAGGCCACGAACACCACCGCATCGACACCACCACCAACTAGGACGACGACTGAGAAGGATTCTCGTCGCACGGACACGACAAGAAAGCTGCAGCAGCTGCGGTCGAAGCTCTCGGATTTGGAAGCCATGGCGTCCAAGGCCATTCCGGTAAGAACTCGACTTGATGCAGGATGACAGTGTCTGGATCGACATCCTAGGTCGAGGTCGAAGAAAAGTTCGAGGCTGGTGCCTCAAGAAACAAAGGCGAGCATGCGAAACTCATGGAGAGAGCCAAGGAACTGTTAGAGCAACATGCTGCGAGGCTGAAAGGATAGGTATTATATGGCATATCAAACCGTGTTTGGGATGGCATCTAATGCAATGGGACGCACCCACGGTGTGACCCGCACGTTGTGAGTTGGCCGTCGTGAGTTGGGCACATTGCTCCTGCGACGGGTTGGTGCATACGTCCCTCGCAGTCCCTGCGATCGATTCTCTAGCATGAGTCACAACGCATCAACTTGAATGCGCAGTCGGTACGCTTGATGCGCCACCGGTTCGTCCTGTGCGCACTCGGCTGCCTGCGTACACTCACGGACAAAACTTAGGGAACACTAACATTTCATGGCATATCTCTCGAAGTATTGAGAGTTGAGAGTTGCTATTTCAGTATGATGAGCCAATGGCACTGAGGAAGTGCTGGTCATAGCTGCTACCGGCGCGCAAGTCGTCAGCATCGAGAACTTTCTATTC
>NW_008580164.1:953929-956278 GCF_000520115.1 Aphanomyces invadans
CTCGGACGAAAAGAAGTTCAACTTAGACGGGCCGGATGGTTACAAGAACTACTGGTATGACTTTCGACAACCCAAGCTGAGCTTTGCCACGCGACAGCAAGGTGGCGGCTCCGTTATTGTGTGAGGTGCAAGTGCGAGTTGCGGCAAAAGTGCTCTTGCTATCCTCACTCTAAAGCAAAATTCAGGTGATTATATATTTACACTGTCCGAGTACATGTTGCCGTCCGCTCACCTAAAGTATGGATCTGACTTTGTCTTACAACGAGACAATGTACTGTATCAATTTAAACTTCTGCGGAGGCGAAGCAGTTTTTTGCCGAACAGTCCATTGATCTTCTGCTGTGGCCGGCTCGTTCGCCGGATCTCAACACGATCGAGAACGTATGGTCCTCGATGTCACGTTTTGTCTACAACAATGGCCGTCAGTACCAGAACGTCTCCGAGTTGCGCGACGCTGTGCTGCTTGCCTGGACTATGATCTCAGATGAGGAGGTAAAAAATCTCATTGATTCCATACATCGCAGATGCTAGGAGACGATTCGACGGAATGGTGACAAGACTCATTATTGATTGAGCAACGTATTGAGTTTTGTATAGCAAATTCTGTTTCCTTGATTTTTCTGGGTCCACAAATTGAACATTGAATAGAAAGTTCTCGATGCTGACGACTTGCGCGCCGGTAGCTATAACCAGCTCTTCCTCAGTGCTATTGGCTCATCATACTCAAACAGCAACTCTCAACTCTCAATACTTCGAGAGATATGCCATGACATGTGAGTGTTCCCTAAGTATTGTCCATGCGTGTATGTATCGACGTTATTGACCTCTGTTTTTTACTTCATCTCCTGAATAAACTATGTTGTTGCAGGAAAAACGGAAAGTACCCCACGAAAATATAATTCAACGTCGATTTTGGTGTCACTTTGTGTAGCATTTGACGAATTTTGAGATTTGTACTCAAATTATAATCTCTCCAGTCAAGCGCACATGAAAACTTCAAGTTTTCACAAATCGCGGACACTTCGAAGTCTTGAGTTCAGTATGTGAACAAAATAATTTACAAAAAAGAGACCTAAATAATAATCACTGTGTATAAGTTCAAGGTGTCGACAAAAGTCATTTCATTCCAGACAAAAATAATGACAGGATTCAAAAAAATATTGGATCACGTCTTTCGCTTTACTGGCTGGACAGAGGAGGCGCGCAGAGCGCCGCGGGTGTGCCAATTCTGTTCTGTCGACACCCTCTTGCGCCCAGCTCTTTTCGGTGGCAAGGCCAGAACGACTTCCCTTGGATACTCCACTGTCTTCAACCAAACTTCAGAACCCAGCGGCCCCTCCACACAATTGGTCTTTGCAGCGGCTAAGCGACGTAGCATGCATGGAAGCGACAAAGGCCAAATACCACAGGTACGGAAACCGTTCACCCTGCTTGGTTAGTTTTCTTCACATCATCAAGCTGAGGAAAAACAGCGGTGAAGGCGTTCCGGCAATTGCAATGGCCGTCTCTCGAGGTAACAATATCGAGTTCATGGCTTGCAAACGTTCAGTAACCCCATAGGCAATTTTGCGCTTGAACGTTCGGAACAGGGCCACATCCAAAGGTTGCAATAGGTGCGTGGCGTTCCGTGGGAGTTGCACCAAGCAGATCCCGTACGCCTCGCAGATCGAGACGTTGTTGACCGAAAGGTGAGATGAGCAGTTGTCCAACACAAACACCGCTGGACGAGCGCCACGTTTGTGCAGCTTCCATTCACCAAAGCATTCTAACCAGCCGTCAAATAGGTCGGAGTTCATGAAAGCTTTCGGCAATGCTGAGATCATTGCGTTCGGTACAGGGCAATTGTCCAGGACACCAGTCTGTCACGGTGCTCCAGGGAGAATAAACGCAGGAGGCACTGGGGTCCCATCGGCAGCTACCGCAGCGATGATCGTTAAATGGTAGGAGTTGTTGTGATCACTCTTCCAAACAATCTTTGAGCCACGGATTGCAACGACGGTTATGTTTTTTCCCTTTGTCTGAAAGCTGGTCTCATCAACGTTGTAGATGTCGCCGTCCGTACAAGTAAAACCGAGGCAAGTCTTCACGAGGTCAAAGAAGTATCTTCTGACACCCTCACGAGACACAGCGTTGTGTGGATTGCTCAACTTCTGGGCCACCCGAGCTGACAGATCAGCATGCCGTTTTTCGAATCGAGCGTACCAGACACGTCCAACGGAGCGCGGAACGCCGAACAGGTGCAACAGTATTTGATTCGCCTTGATGATGATTTCATAGCGCTCAACAGGCCAGCCAGCGCGTTGCATTGCAGCGATCCACGACACCAAGTCTTGTTCCAACTGGTTTGGC
>NW_008580164.1:956378-962591 GCF_000520115.1 Aphanomyces invadans
GCTGGTCATAGCTGCTACCGGCGCGCAAGTCGTCAGCATCGAGAACTTTCTATTCAATGTTCAATTTGTGGACCCAGAAAAATCAAGGAACAGAATTCGCTATACAAAATCCAAGATAGTAAGAGTGTTTGTGAACCAATAGCGCGTGGGAAATCACTGTCAGTCGGCAATATGGGCCGAGAACAACTTACCGATGAGATGCGTGGCCGCATAAAGGGCATTCGGAAGGCAAATTGGTCGTACCGTGCCATACGCGCGGTTACTGGCAAGTCCGTCGCTGTGATTCCTCGCTGCCTGCGCCAGCAGGGGCGCAGCAAAATCTGCCTGGGAGACCTGTTGCTCTCTCCGAGCGGCAAATCCGACGTTTGGTTCGTGAAGCTTGCAAGACTGGGTCAAACGCCTCAACCTTACACAAGGCCTGCGAACTACATTGCAATGTCCGGACGACTCGACGAGTCCTGCAGCGACGTGATCTACTCGACTACACCAAAATGCAACGTACCTTGCCGCTCACGCCTGCGCACAAGCAGTCTCGTTTCAAGTGGGCCATGCAACATGCCGAAAGTCCCTTCGACTGGTCGTGTGTGGTCTTTTTGGACGAAAAGAAGTTCAACTTAGACGGGCCGGATGGTTACAAGAACTACTGGCATGACATCCGACAACCCAAGCGGTGCTTTGTCACGCGACAACAAGGTGGCGGCTCCGTTATTGTGTGGGGAGCAATTGCGAGTTGCGGCAAAAGTGCTCTTGCTATCCTCACTGGAAAGCAAAATTCAGGTGATTATATATTTACACTGTCCGAGTACATGCTGCCGTTCGCTCACCTAAAGTATGGATCTGACTTTGTCTTTCAACAAGACAATGTACCAATTTAAACCTCTGCGGAGACGAAGCACCGAAACCCCGAAACCCCGAACAGTCCATTGATCTTCTGCCGTGGCCGGCTCGTTCGCCGGATCTCAACCCGATCGAGAACGTTTGGTCCTCGATGTCATGTTTTGTCTACAACAATGGCCGTCAGTACCAGAACGTCTCCGAGTTGCGCGACGCTGTGCTGCTTACTTGGACTATGATCTCAGATGAGGAGGTCAAAACTCTCATTGATTCCATACATCGCCGATGCTTGGAGACGATTCGACGCAATGGTGACAAGACTCATTATTGATTGAGCAACGTATTGGTTTTGTATAGTAAATTCTGTTCCTTGATTTTGTCTGGGTCCACAAATTGAATATTGAATAGAAAGTTCTCGATGCTGACGATTTGCGCGCCAGTAGCTATAACCAGCTCTTCCTCAGTGCTATTGGCTCATCATACTCAAACAGCAACTCTCAACTCTCAATACTTCGAAAGATATGCCATGAAATGTGAGTGTTCGCTAAGTATTGTCCATGAGTGTATGCATCGACGTAACTTTTTTGCATTTCGAGTGTTTGTGCATGATATTTTCTTTAAAAACGTGTTCTCCAACTCAGCTATTTCTTCCGAATTCAATCGACTTGGTCTCATTCGTTCAAACAAGAATGCTACAGTTCGATCGAATTACAATTTACAGGTTGGCCACATTGATTGCAGATTAACAAACCACTTTGAATGAAATAGATTCCAGGTGTACTTCGACGTTCGAAGAAATTAAAACTTCGTAACCACATTGTTAGCTGGTTTGGCCACTTTGAACTGGCTGTGGTGTACTGCTCTTTATGGAAAAGGGATGCAAATTTTTGAGTGAAAATCATTTGCAATCTGCCATTTTATGAACCTGACAGGTGCTAGATAATATACTCTGATGATTGTATTTGTTTCTATGGTCATAAAACCCTGGACAGTGTTTTCTCTCCTTTCCATCTAAGAATTTCATCATTTAAGGTAACGCATCGAAATCCCGAACATTTTTGCCGAAACTTGACCTCTGTTTTTTACTTCGTCTCCTGAATAAACTATGTTGTTGCAGGAAAAACGGAAAGTACCCCACGAAAATATAATTTAACGTCGATTTTGGTGTCACTTTGTGTAGCATTTGACGACTTTTGAGATTTGTACTCAAATTATAATCTCTCCAGTCAAGTGCACATGAAAACTTCAAGGTTTCACAAATCGCGGACACTTCGAAGTCTTGAGTTCAGTATGTGAACAAAATAATTTACAAAAAAGAGACCAAAATATAATCACTGTATATAAATTCAAGGTGCCGACAAAAGTCGTTTCATTACAGACAAATATAATGACAGGATTCAAAAAAATATCGGATCACGTCTTTTGCTTTACTGGCTGGACCGAGGAGGCATGCAGAGCGCCGCGGGTGTGCCAATTCTGTTCTGTCGACACTCTCTTGCGCCCAGCTCTTTTCGGTGGCAAGGTCAGAACGACTTCCCTTGAATACTCCACTGTCTTCAACCAAACTTCAGAACCCAGCGGCCCCTCCACACAATTGGTCCTTGCAGCGGCTAAGTGACGCAGCATGCATGGAAGCGACAAAGGCCAAATACCACAGGTACGGAAACCGTTCACCACTGCTTGGTTAGTTTTCTTTACATCATCAAGCTGAGGAAAAACAGCGTTGAAGGGGTTCCGGCAATTGCAATGGCCGTCTCTCGAGGTAACAATATCGAGTTCATAGCTTGCAAACGTTCAGTAACCCCATAGGCAATTTTGCGCTTGAACGTTCGGAACAGGGCCACATCCAAAGGTTGCAATTGGTGCGTGGCGTTCTGTGGGAGTCGCACCAAGCAGATCCCGTATGCCTCACAGATGGAGACGCTGTTGACCGAAAGGTGAGATGAGCAGTTGTCCAACACAAGCACCGCTGGACGAGCGCCACGTTTGTGCAGCTTCCATTCACCAAAGCATTCTAACGAATCGTCAAATAGGTCGGAGTTCATGAAAGCTTTCGGCAACGCTGAGATCACTGCGTTCGGTACAGGGCAATTGTCCAGGACACCAGTCTGACACGATGCTCCAGGGAGAATAAACGCAGGAGGCACTGGGGTCCCATCGGCAGCTACCGCAGCGACGATCGTTAAATGGTAGAAGTTGTTGTGATCACTCTTCCAAACATTCTTTGAGCCACGGATTGCAACGACGGTTTTGTTCTTTCCCTTTGAATGAAGGCTGGTCTCATCAACGTTGTAGATGTCGCCGGCTGTACAAGTAAAACCGAGGCAAGCCTTCACGAGGTCAAAGAAGTATCTTCTGACACCCTCACGAGACACAGCGTTGCGTGGAATTGCTCAACTTCTGGTCCACCAGAGCTGACAGATCAGCATGCCGTTTTTCGAATCGAGCGTACCAGCCACGTCCAACGGAGCGCGGAACGCCGAACAGGTGCGACAGTATTTGATTCGCCTTGATGACGATTTCATAGCGCTCAACAGGCCAGCCAGCGCATTGCATTGCAGCGATCCACGACACCAAGTCTTGTTCCAACTGGTTTGGCATGACCAGTTTTAGTCCTTCTTTGCCGATCGTAATTGAACCAGTTGTAGTTTTCATTTTCATGTACTTATATATCGTTGTACGATTCAATGGCGAACTACGAGCTACGGCTTGAACACTCTCGCCTTGTTCGATGCGACTCAGCGCGCGATGTATGTCGTCGAGTGTTGGCGCCATTGACGAGAAAAACACGTTTTGGGCCATAACTTTGGCCATCAAATTGGCGGCAATCGATAGAGCAAATCAAAAGGAAGATTTTGAGCCTTATTTGAAGAGAATTAGTAAGAATTGACTAAGTTATGACCATTTTACAGGGATGGCACGTCGCGGTTTTTTACAATCGGGTTTTATTCGGTTTTATTAAAAAAACCCGATTATTTCTGCGGCGGCAAAATCTGGTTTTATTCCTTTCAAGGCTCAAATCACTAGAATTTGTTGATCTCGCCAAGAATAGGCCACAGCTCTCGCGCCGACGAGTCCTGCAACTCGACGCGTCGTTCCAGATTGCTGTCAAGCTCTTCAGCATGGCAACGTCGAGTGCCGCCCCAGAGCGAAACTGGTCCACCATGGGCTTCATTCATTCGAATTTGAGGAATCGTCTGAACCCGAAGAGCATTGACAAGCTCACGTATATCAAGAGCAATTTGCCGGCCTTCTACGATTACGCACAGCTGGACGAATCCGATGATTCTGATTGCAACAGCGAACCGGATTGGAAAGAATGAACGCGACATCGATGCTCGACCTGCGCAGAATAAAACCATTGTTTTTTTGCGCCAAAATCGGGTTTTATTGAATTAAACCAAAAACCCGATTGTTGCCCGAAATAAAAACGGGAATTTCTCATCCCTGCCATTTTTCGTTTTGGTGGTGGCGAATGATAATTTTATTGATCATTGTGATTATAATTGTGCTGAAATTGGTGAAGTCGCCCTGAAGTGGTGAATATTATCATAGCCAATAAAATTTGACCTGCTCCAAATAGAGACTCTTCATTGGATAAAACTCGTCTGTCCGCGATATTGATGCAGTTCGGGATTTCGATGCGTTACCGTACTACCTCTGTCCGAAAAAGATTGCAACAATTGAATATATTGAAGTTCATGAATGATTGCAACAATACTAATTTTAAAAAGTATCACATTGCAATACAGACAAATATGTATTCAAAGCAATTTGCTCAAGTCCAATAGCTGGGCCAATTCAACACAAGATTCCTCCTGAAGCTCGTCGCTAACAATGAGTTTTTCCAGCTGGGAGCTAAAATCACACATCTCCAGGGCTTCAGACACTTCTGCTGCCAGTTCCTCGAACTTCGCACTGACGTCAGTCTCATCCAACTGCTGGAGTCCTGCTTCAACGATGTCACGATCAACAGGGAGAACTTGTGGCAACAATCCACGTGTCAACAACTTTGCCTTGCCAGAGTGGGGGATCTTGTAGTTGTTGTTTCCTTGCGCACAGATGGCTTCGCGCATGCAAGTCTGTATGGTCAGAAAATTGTTGGTCAATGTTTGCATGTCCACATCAGCCCAAGCACGCTCCGTCGCGGCAATAATGTCGTCGATGCATCGCGACGTGTACTTCTCTTGCAAGGATTGAATCCCTCGGAAAAATCCAAGGTCCAAAACGTTGAAATCTGGAGGGTTGGGAGGTTGGAACTTGACTTCGATGGGCCAACTATCGCTACAACAGGCTGCAACAATTTCCGCATCACTTGGAGGTACATGGGGTCTTGCATTGCCCTGTTGAATGAAAATTGTCTTGCTGCATTCTGATGGCCATTTGGCTTTGATAGCGGGGATCACTTCTCCAAGAGCATGGCCTTGTACACCGGGCGGGTGACACTGACAGGTACAGTCTGCATTGCACCAGCAGGACGGTTCCGGCTCGACCTCGCCGCAGGAACTTGAGCTGTAAAGTGCCAGGTACCGATCATTCCGTCAAACCAAGAATTGGTATCTTCAATCCACCGTGGGCGGGCAACAGCAGACAGGAACATCACCTTGGTGATAAAGCGCTTGGACTTGCACGTGCGATGTGGCGGTTCCTCGCCAGGAGCAAGATAGTATGATCGTTTAACTTGCGTGGCGTAGAACCATTTCTCGTCCACATGAACATAGTTCATCATGTCGTCGAAAGCATATTCGTTTCCAGAGGTGGCGTGGATGTGTCCCATTGCCCAGCATGTACGAGCGATTTTGTTGGCGTCTGTTAGTGTTGGGCGCACGGAGCTTGTGTACTTCACAAATATGCCTCGTCGGTAATAAGCATGGAGGGTGGACCGCGGCATACCCATTGCTACGGCGATAGAACGAAAAGGTCGTTCGCGATGCTTTGGGTATTGCTTTCATCCGTTCGGCGACATTCTGGTGTTTGAGGTTCCGACCGCTGCGGCCTTTTATTCTCGATGACACGTCTAAGCATGGCCGCATCGTGTTGTTGAGATCGGCACATCCTCGTTTCCACACCCTTTGCACAGTACCTCTGTGAACTCCGAACTCTAGAGCGATTTTGTTGAGAGCTCCGTGAATGAGCTTCTTGTCGTCGACCAAGTGTGCCATTAGCTGCTGTATGATGGCTCGCCGATCTTTGTCGCTCAGGTTCTTTTTGGCGCGCATTGTTGAATCAAGGTCATCTCTGAGCACATCGTACGGATAATACCTGGATTATCGCTATCCCTACATCCGGATAATAGTTGGTTTGAAAAAACCAAAAGAAGCACTTCTTATACTACTCCGTCCGGGAAAACTGTCCGGTTGAACTTTGCGAAGTCGAGAA
>NW_008580164.1:970097-973318 GCF_000520115.1 Aphanomyces invadans
CAGGCTGCAACAATTTCCGCATCACTTGGAGGATCCCGGACGTGATGCCGTGTCCCTGCGACAACTCCTCCACTGTGTTGTTATCCAGGCAACGTTGAACAACGTTGCGAATTGATTTGGTTTGGTGGCCCACACTGTACTTTGGAGAACGCCCCGAATGTACTTGACCATGGCAACTGGTTTGTACCACTCACTCAATCGGGGAAGATTTGAGCCAAAAGTGTCGAAATCTCCGATTAAGTAAGTTGTACCCCGATTGAAACATGGTCCCACTGTTTCAATCGGGGAACTCCTCTTTCAATGACGAACTACGAGCTACGGCTTGAACACTCTCGCCTTGTTCGATGCGACTCAGCGCGCGATGTACTGTATGTCGTCATGCGTTGGCGCCATTGACGAGAAAAACACGTTTTGGCCATAACTTTGGCCATCAAATTGGCGGCAATCGATAGAGCGAATCAAAAGGAAGATTTTGAGCCTTATTTGAAGAGAATTGAGTAAGAATTGACTAAGTTATGACCATTTTACAGGGATGGCACGGCGCGGTTTGTTACAATCGGGTTTTATTCGGTTTTATTAAAAAACCCGATTATTTCTGCGGCGGCAAAATCTGGTTTTATTCGGTTTTATTCCCTTCAAGGCTCAAATCACTAGAATTTGTTGATCTCGCCAAGAATAGGCCACAGCTCTCGCGTCGACGAGTCCTGCGACTCGACGCGTCTTGCCAGATCGCCGTCCAGCTCTTCAGCATGGCAACGTCGAGTGCCGCCTCAGAGCGAAACTGGTCCACCATGGGCTTCATTCATTCGAATTTGAGGAATCGTCTGAACCCGAAGAGCATTGACAAGCTCACGTATATCAAGAGCAACTTGCCGGCCTTCTACGATTACGCACAGCTGGACGAATCCGATGATTCTGATTGCAACAGCTAACCGGAATGGAAAGAATGAACGCGGCATCGATGCTCGACCTGCGCCAGAATAAAACCAATGTTTTATTGCGCCAAAATCGGGTTTTATTGTATTAAACCAAAAACCCGATTTTTGCCCGAAATAAAAACGGGTTTTTCTCATCCCTGCCATTTTACGTTTTGGTGGTGGCGAATGATAAATTTATTGATCATTGTGATTATAATTGTGCTGAAATCGGTGAAGTCGCCCTGAAGTGGTGAATATTATCATAGCCAATTGAATTTGACCTGCTCCAAATAGAGACTCTTCATTGGATAAAACTCGTCTGTCCGCGATATTGTTGGAGTTCGGGATTTCGGTGCGTTACCTTACTACCTCTGTCCGAAAAAGATTGCAACAATTGAATATATTGAAGTTCATGAATGATTGCAACAATACTAATTTTAAAAAGTATCACATTGCAATACAGACAAATATGTATTCAAAGCAATTTGCTCAAGTCCAATAGCTGGGCCAATTCAACACAAGATTCCTCCTGAAGCTCGTCGCTAACAATGAGTTTTTCCAGCTGGGAGCGAACATCACACATCTCTAGGGCTTCAGACACACTTCTGCTGCCAGTTCCTCGAACTTCGCACTGACGTCAGTCTCATCCAACTGCTGGAGTCCTGCTTCAACGATGTCAAGATCAACAGGGAGAACTAGTGGCAACAATCCACGTGTCAACAACTTTGCCTTGCCAGAGTGGGGGATCTTGTAGTTGTTGTTTCCTTGCGCACAGATGGCTTCGCGCTTACAGGTCTGTAGGGTCAGAAAATTGTTGGTCAATCTTTGCATTCCACATCAGCCCAAGCACGCTCCGTCGCGGCAATAATGTCGTCGATGCATCGCGACGTGTTCTTCTCTTGCAAGGATTGAATCGCTCGGAAAAATCCAAGGTACAAAACGTTGAAATCTGGAGAGTTGGGAGGTTGGCACTTGACTTCGATGGACCAACCATCGCTACAACAGGCTGCAACAATTTCCGCATCACTTGGAGGTGCATGGGGTCTTGCATTGCCCTGTTGAATGACAATTGTCTTGCTGCATTCTGATGGCCATTTGGCTTTGATAGCGGGGATCACCTTCTCCAACAGCATGGCCTTGTACACTGGGCGCTGACAGGTACAGTCTGCATTGCACCAGCAGGGCGGTTCCGGCTCGACCTCGCCGCAGGAACTTGAGCTGTAAAGTGCCAGGTACCGATCTTTCCGTCAAACCAAGAATTGGTCTCTTCCATCCACCGTGGGCGGGCAACAGCAGACAGGAACATCACCTTGGTGATAAAGCGCTTGGACTTGCACGTGCGATGTGGCAATTCCTCGCCAGGAGCAAGATAATATGACCGTTTGACTCGCGTGGCGTAGAACCATTTCTCGTCCACATGAACATAGTTCATCATGTCGTCGAAAGCATATTCGTTTCCAGAGGTGGCGTGGATGTGTCCCATTGCCCAGCATGTACGAGCGACTATGTTGGCGTCTGTTAGTGTTGGACGCACGGAGCTTGTGTACTTCACAAATATGCCTCGTCGGTAATAAGCATGGAGGGTGGACCGCGGCATACCCATTGCTGCGGCGATAGAACGAAAGGTCGTTCGCGATGCTTTGGGTATTACTTTCATGCGTTCGGCGACATTCTGGTGTTTGAGGTTCCGACCGCTGTGGCCTTTTATTCTCGATGACACGTCTAAGCATGGCCGCATCGTGTTGTAGAGATCGGCACATCCTCGTTTCCACACCCTTTGCACAGTACCTCTGTGAACTCCGAACTCTAGAGCGATTTTGTTGAGAGCTCCGTGAATGAGCTGCTTGTCGTCGACCAAGTGTGCCATTAGCTGCTGTATGATGGCTCGCCGATCTTTGTCACTCAGGTTCTTTTTGGCGCGCATTGTTGAATCAAGGTCATCTCTGAGCACATCGTACGGATAATACCTGGATTATCGCTATCCGTACATGCGGATAATAGTTGGTTTGAAAAAATCAAAAAGAAGCACTTCTTACAGTATATTGGGTCGAGTGAACTTGATCCAATTCAAAGTAGATGATTTAATTGGATGAATTCTGGTGCGAACGTGTTTGACTGGTATTCAGCTCTCTCTCCCCATTTTGTTCATATATTTGAATCCAAAATACTCATCTGTCAAGGCTTTCATTTTCAAACTAGACTGATTGTTGCAATCATTTACGGACAGAGGTAGTAATTTACAGTTAATTGGTCAGTTGTTACATGACGGTTTCATGGCTAACACGTCCATTCATTCTTTTATCT
>NW_008580164.1:980007-981045 GCF_000520115.1 Aphanomyces invadans
AAGCCGTAGCAATGCGCGAACATGGTGTCGCCCTGCAAGCCGAGGTCGCACAACTTCGCGACCGAAGTTCGACACTGGAATCCTCTGTGTCCCAGTTGCGCCAGTCTCTTCATGACACGCAGGCACAGACCTTCCGCGTGTACCAAGAGGCTGCGACTGCAAGCAGCCAGCTCCAACAATCGCCCCCTCCGGGTGTCAAGCCAGTGAAGCTTGATGTCACCAAATTCGACTCCGACGCCGGCAAGCTCCTCCGGTGGATCTTGCAAGTTGAGACCGCGGCTAATGCGCTGTGCATCACCCGCGTGTGGCGTTTGCCCTTTCCCACCTCAAGGGTCAGGCGGAAGATTGGGCGTACTCTATCCGCCTGACTAACTCCACGTCAGTCGCAACGTTTGACGAGCTCGTTGCGGCGATGAAGCTCCGCTTCCTTCCCCAACACAGCGATTTCCAGTATCGCTCGAAGTTCCTCGCATGCAAGCAAGGCAAACGCTCCTTGCAAGATACACTTTCACGACCTTCGCTTTTTGGCCGCGAATGTCAACGACGACTCCACGCTACCCGAAGCGCTCCGGGTCAACATCTTCATGGCTGGGCTCAACCACGGTCCAGCACGAACACAGCTTTTTCCGTGTCTACCCAGCCTCGTTCGAAGAGACTGTTCGTATCGCCCTTGCTGAGTCGTACGCCTCAGCCTTAGCGCACAATCGTACCGATCCCTCGGATATGGATATCTCGGCATTATCCCATACCAACGACGGCAGGTGCAGTAACTGCAGCCGCAAGGGTCACTTTTGGCGTGAGTGCCGCGCTCCTCGACGCACGCTCACTCCATCTGCACAAGACGCGCGATCCAACCCGACTGATCGCAGTCCGAGCAATCGAACATCCTCTTACGGTGGGCGTCCCCCAAGACGATCTACTGGGCCACCTGGTCCATCTGACCACCAGGCGGCGGGAAACGACAAGGCCCAGTAGGCGCGAGGCGCCCTACTGGGGCACCAATAGGTCTTCCCGAAGTGTGTGGT
Source organism: Aphanomyces invadans (assembly GCF_000520115.1). Classification (NCBI taxonomy): domain Eukaryota; phylum Oomycota; class Saprolegniomycetes; order Saprolegniales; family Verrucalvaceae; genus Aphanomyces; species Aphanomyces invadans. Next base: position 981,033 of record NW_008580164.1, read on the forward strand.
GTCGTATCACACT
>NW_008580164.1:986271-989850 GCF_000520115.1 Aphanomyces invadans
GATTATCGACGGCATGTGTCGATCCACCATATTCTCGACCATCGACCTGCGCGATGGATTTTATCAAATTCTGATGCGCCTTTGTGAATTGCCGAAGCCCGCCGTCTCGACACCAAGCGGAATGCTTTGGGAACGGCTCGTGATGCCCCAAGGCCTATCCAATGCCCCTGCGACGTTCAATCGCATGGTGACGGCCAAGTTCCGCCCTCTTCGCGACTTTGCCCCGTCCTATTTCGACGACATCTACATTCACAGTCGCGGATCTGAAACCTAGACCGACGTCGAAGTTCACCGTCGGCATCCTCGCGCAGTTCTCACCGTCCTTCCTGAGAATGGCTTGTATGCCAACCTCTCCAAATGTCTGTTTGGGGTCGACGAAATCCCTGTCCTTGGCGACCTCGTCGGCATTCGTAGTTGTCGGGCTGACCCCGACAAAGTCAAGACTATCATCGACTGGCCAGTACCCTCCTCGGTTACTGACCTTCGCCGGTGGCTTGGCTTGGCTACTTACCTCCACAAGTATTCTCGTGGTTTTGCCGACATCGCGCAACCCCTCTTTCGCTGCTAGTCAAGGATGCCCCATGGGTTTGGTCGAGCGACTGTCAATCAGCCTTCGACGTCCTCAAATCTAGTATCAAGTGCGCCCCAATTTTGGCGCTCCCTGACGTTTCCAAGCCGTTCAGCGTCGTGTGTGACGCTTCCCAATTTGTCATCGGATGTTGCTTGATGCAACCTAACGCTGATGGTCGCTGGCGTCCTATATCCTTTCAAAGTCGCCAGTTGCATGCCACCGAGCGCTCGTATTCCGTTCATGATCTCGAGCTCCTTTCGATCAAATACGCCCTCACCAAGTTCCGCGTCTACCTCATCGGCGCGGACCCCTTTGTCGTATACACCGATCACGCGTCGTTGCGAACTGCCGTCAACACACCCCACAAGTCAGCCCGCATGGCTGGCTGGCTTTCCTTCTTCGCCGAATACAATTTATCGGTTCAATACAAACCGGGAAAGGACAATGTTTTGGCTGACGCGCTCTCTCGGCGTCCAGATTACTCCTCGTCTGTGGACCTTGCCTCGATCGGATTCCTCCACTCCGATCTCCATGACCGCATCCGAGCCGCCTACTCCATCGACGCAAGTTGCTCGGCTGTGTTTAGTGACCACACCACTCCCGAGCCGCTCAAGCCTCGGCGATCACCATCCTTACTCCATCCTTACTCCGTTCGCGATGGCCTACTTTACTTCCAGCCCACCCAGGACACGCCTCCGCGCATCGTTGTCCCTAGGGATTCTGCGATTCGTGCCTCCCTACTGCGCGCGTATCATGATTCACCCAGTGGCGGCCATTTCGGCCGCGACAAGATGTACGCTGCGTTGTCCCGTTCGTATTGGTGGCCTCGCCAATACAAAGCTGTCGCCCGCTACGTCGCTCGTTGCGACGCTTGCCAACGCACCAAGGTCGCGTCTTCCTCTCAGGCGCCACTGCAGCCTTTACCAATTCCCGATGAGCTCTGGTCATCGGTCAGCATGGACTTTATGTTTGGTCTCCCGCGTGACGCTCGTGGTCACACAGGTATCATGGTTTTCGTTGACAGGACGTCCAAGTACATCGTGGCCGTCCCTGTCAAAGAGTCCATCAGCAGCGTTGACGCCGCTCGCCTTTTCTTCGATCATGTCTTCTGTCGCTTTGGACTTCCGCAGTCGGTGGACTGCGGAAGTCCGGACCGCGATCCCCGTTTCACATCCCACTTTTGGTTGGCTCTGTTCGAGCTCTGTGGCACCGACCTGACCATGTCTACTACCGACCACCCCGAGTCGGATGGTCAGACCGAGCGTGCCAACCGCGCGCTTGAGGATATATTGCGCGCGTACTCTGTCGACAACCTTCTGCCTCATGGGCCACGCTCCTTCCCCACGCCGTCTTTGCGTACAACACGTCCGTTCAAGCTTCTACGGGCGTCTCCCCCCACTATGCTGTCCATTTCCAGCACCCTCGTATCCCTCAACTCCTCGACAGCCCCGTTTCAGGAGGAAATATGCTTCCTGCTCTTTTTCCGGCGATCGAAGCCATCGCCGCCACCCGCGACCGTCCAGCGCGGTCCGTCCAGGACTTGACGGACTTCCTTACCCATCGTCAATCCGTGTTGCAACAGATCAAGGACAACCTCGCGCTCGCTCAGCAGCGGCAGGCGACGCAATCCGACCACCGTGGTCGTTCCAATTTGGCGACCTTTTCTGTCGGCGATCTTGTACTCCTGCACAAATTGGCCCTACCCGATCACGCCTTTCGTGCACGCGCCCCTGGAGCCGGCGCGAATGTCAAACTACGTTCCACTTGACACGGCCCGTTTGCCGTTCTTGGTGCCGTGAGTTCGACTTCCTACCAACTCGAACTTCCCCCCGATTGGAACGTGCACCGGACCTTTTACGTCGGCAAACTTAAACGTTACCATGCGCCCACACCTGCACCTCCTACGACGCCAGACGACGCGCCCTTCACTCCTGTGGCCCTCTACCCCTCCCCTTGGTCGTTTTCTTCCGCCGGACGCTGCTCTTCGGCCGGAGGCGACGGTGCCACGATGTGCGCTGGCACCTGACGCTCTTCCAGGTTTTCCCGCCACTCCATCGCCTCCGCCCTCAGGCGGGCGCGCTCCATCCGAAACGCCGGCAGTATTGGACGTTGGCCTTGCACCGGCGCCGCCGCAGCAGGTTCCGCCTTCATTCCCCCATACCCACGGTCGCGATCCAGCACCATCGACCGACCCGACTCTTGCCGCCCAACCAGCCGCGGATCCTCTGGGAGATTCCGCGTCCTTCCCGTTGGTAGGGGAGACGCTCCCACCACCCCTGCTCGCGAAATCGACGGCGCCACCCACGTCGTCGTTGACACTACACTCGACCGCACCACGGGTGGTGCAGTCGAAATGGACGAAGGGCGGACGACAGCTAGCCGTCGCAGACGGTTCATCTACGCGATGGTTGCCAGAAGCCGAGGTCCGCTCCAACTTACCTCGCGTTCACGCCGCGTTCCTGTGCGAACAGCGATCCGCGCGACAAGCTCGGCGGATAGTCGCCCGTAAATCGATCGACGGGTCAAAGCAAAATCAGCCAAAGGCCCGGCCAAGGCCCCCACAGTCGTCGGCCATCCCACACGCGGATTCTTTTGCCGACCCGCGTTTGGTCGCAACAACGAGTACACGAACACGGTAATGTACTCCAACAACGTCTCGCCCTCACACAGTCGACGTGCCCCACGTCGAGCACACAACCTGGATTGCCTTCGCGCATGCGGTCTTTGTAGCGCGTGAACCCTCGCCCATCAGCGGCCACCATCGTCATCGTGGCCACGGCATTCAACATCCACACGACATGCAGGTCGAAGTCGTCATGAGTTCGTCCAAACTTGGCCAAACACGCGTTGGCTTCAAACACCCGCGCTGGCATGCCGGCTTCGTCGACGACATTTGACGTCGCTCGTGACGTCGCATACGTATTCGTACGTTGCTTCGCCAAGTCCGCCCATCCCGAACGCTTCGTCCAAAGCGTCCACGAATTGCACCTCCTCCATCCGACCTCGAG
>NW_008580164.1:1001188-1001884 GCF_000520115.1 Aphanomyces invadans
CCCGTAAATCGACCGACGGGTCAAAGCAAAATTAGCCAAAGACCCGGCCAAGGCCCCCACAGTCGTCGGCCACCCCACACGCCGATTCTTTTGCCAAACGCGGTTTTGCCGACCGCGTTTGGTCGCAACAACGAGTACACAAACACGGTAATGTACTCCAACAACGTCTCGCCCTCACACAGGTCGACGTGCCCCACGTCGAGCACCCAACCTGGATCGCCTTCGCGCATGCGGTCTTTGTAGCGCGTGAACCCTCGCCCACCAGCGGCCACCATCGTTATCGTGGCCACGGCATTCAACATCCACACGACATGGCGCTCGAAGTCATGAGTTCGTCCAAACTCGGCCAAACACGCGTTGGCTTCAAACACCCGCGCTTGCATGCCGGCTTCGTCGGCTTCGTCGACGACATTGACGTCGCTCGTGACGTCGCATACGTATTCGAACTTTGCTTCACCAAGTCCGCCCATCCCGAACGCTTCGTCCGAAGCGTCCACGAATTGCACCTCCTCCATCCGAACTCGAGCGAAGTCGAGATCTTCCAACGTCCAAAAGTGTTCCCGCGGCACCATCGCCGCGGGCACTTCCAACTTCCACGTCGTCGTCGCAGCACCGGGCAGTTCCGCACTTTGCGCCCGCGCTGCCGCTTCAACTTCGCGCAATCGACGCTGCTCCTCTTGAGCAGCCCGCTCCGCC
>NW_008580164.1:1004978-1012661 GCF_000520115.1 Aphanomyces invadans
TGGAGACAGAACGTTTTATTGTAAAACCTGGCGGTGCAAAGACTCAGACAGGTTTGGTCCGTCGAAATCCCCCCTCCCACCTAGAAATGGCGCCGCCGTCGCCCCGCGACTCCAAGAATCGACGGCCACAGCATTCATCGCTCGGCCTCCGTTACCTCCTACTGGGTTGTGTCGTTGTCCTTGTGACGTTTCAAGCATACGTGGCCTATGCGTCGACGCGGACTGCTGGCCGCACACAGAGTTTCCGTACAAGCAACGCCCACTGGGAACCCGACGTGCTGCACCTGAACCAGTTCAACGAGCTGTGTCTGACCAAGGGAGACACGGTAATTGCGTGGAAACCGAATCATCATGTGCGCATTCTCAAGCAGGACACGAACCCCGACGTGTTGTTGTCGGAACTGAGGCAATGTCCTGAAGTTGACGTGTTCTTGCCGGTGGGGATACGGTCCCACGGGTACTGCGAAGACGCGATGGCGTACGTCAAGTTTCTGCACACGCGAGCACTGCCCATGTGGGTGTTTGGCATGGAGTTCCACGACAGCGACGGTGCGATTCGACCTCCTTCACCATATCGTTCTTCTCTCACTCGAAACAACCAGGAAAGGTGTCCACGTACTTTGACCTGTGTCCGAATTCCGCCGTGATGTTCATGAACCACTACTGGGACGGTCTTGACCAAATGACCACGTTTCCACCGCAAAAGAAGATCGTCTTGATGCCGAACGTGGAAATGTACGAGCTAAAGCCGACGCACTACCAACGCGCAGACTACGTCATTGCCAAGACCAAGGACGGGTATCGCCGCATCACAGACTGGTACGCTCCATGCATTCGTCCATTCTCAGCCGCCACAATTAGATTCTCGAGCATCTAACGACGATTCCAGGTACAAGACAGCTGGTAACAACCCTCGCAACACCCAAGTCGTGTTTGCCCAACACACGACCAGCGACCCGACCGCAACAGCGGCGCTCAAGGCAAAGACGGACCCGACCTTCGGCGCGATCGCTCCAAAAGACTGGGACAACCTCACCATTTTCCACGCAAACGGCCGCAGCACTCAAAAGAACACGCCCAAAATCCTCGACTGCTGGCACGACCGGCCGGACATGCCGCTCCTCCACGTGTACTCGAACGACGGGCCGTCCAACGACACGTACTGGAACCATTTCCGCGACAAGAAGCCGTGGAATCTGAAGTATCACAACGGCGAATTCATCGAGCCGGCCAAATTTGGCAAGCTGATGGCAGAAGCGTCGGTGATTTTGTGCCCGAGTATCATGGAAGGGTACGTTCGATGGGCCAGCAACTAGATGGCGCTGACATATAATCGCCAGATTTGGCCACTACATCAACCAAGCTCGCGCTGCGGGCGCCCTCGTCGTCACAACCGACGCCGCGCCCATGAACGAGTTTGTCGATGAGTCCAGTGGGGTGCTCATCGAGAACGCTGTCGCGCGGCCGACGTGGGGCAAGGTTCTGATGGGCAATGACGACACGGAATTCGACGTGACCCCGGGCGATATTTGTGCCGCCATGGACAAGATCCTCGCCATGTCCCCGCACGAACGCGCGATGAAGGCGCGCGAAGGTCAGCAGCGGTATTTCGACCAGCTCCAATTTTTTAGCGATCGCATGGACGACTTTCGGTCGACGTTGCGGGCGGAAATGCAAAAGCGCGCGACGCCGTAGAGCCCCATATTATTCCTAGCGTGTATTTAGTTTCGGGTATATGGTCTTGCGCCGACTCGGCGCCAAAATTGGATTAACACCCGTGGCAGTCTTGTTGTTCGACTGAAATGGAGCCTTGCAATCGTGCCCGGCGCGTGTTGCGAGCGGGCCATCCCTGCACTATGTGGCATGGCAGGGCTGGAAGCCCGATGCACTGACGGTGCGACTTCTTTTCCATGGGCATGAACGAGCTGACGCGAGAACTCGACGATGGTGGGGCTTCCAAACCCCCGTCGTGGATATCTGACAATTGCTCAATAGTGATACAAATTTTTGATTTCTTCGGGAAAAGTGATATTCCATATCCGTCCAGAATGATCAGAAAAACGCGAGAGAAATTGAAAGATACCCTGAAGAAAGTGAACCAATTTTGATTCACGCGCATTTCCTCCCAAAGATTTCCACCTGCCGTGGAGTCCAGAAGTTGGAACGTGGTGGGAAGTGGGCTTGTCCATCGGGCCGGCCCCGTGGACCCTGCCTGTCCAAGAGACCTGCATACACGAGTTTACGACCGCATCGGCCTTATTGCCTGCCCACGACACTGCCGTATTTGCCGGTGTACATGGCGAGCACAGACGGTGTCAAAGCTGGAACCCGTCTACTCGAGTGCCTTGGCTGCGGCGTTCGCGACTTGGCGAGGTCCCGGTGATCTTTCGTACTAAATACAGTGGACTCCGCTGACCCCGAGTTGAATTTGACATGATGCACGTATACAGCATCGCCGTGCTGCTGTGAAACTCACTTGGCGCTCGAGTCTGTTCGTTCAGCACAGGATACGACGACACGACAGCATCGACGTGCTGGCACAGCACTCGACCTTCCTCCACAGTCAAGACAGATCCTCATCCGACCACTCGGCCAAGGATGGTGTTAGCAATGTTCAAGCCGACATCTCGAGACAGTCGTCCTGCATGCGCAACGACGAGCAGCATTGTCGCCTCGAACTCTTCCGCGATATCACGGACAGCTCCCTGTGACAGCTTGCCTTTGGGTGATGTCTCCAGGAGAAACTTAAATGCATCTATGAACGGGTCGTCAGGTTGCGCTTGCTCCCCTTCCCGACCTTGGGCTTCCCGGCGGAGGCATCCACACGAAGTTCCATGTTGACTTGTCGATTCAAATTTTCCGATGACAATTCACTACGATTTGGAGTACCAATTCTGCCATAAAAATGCGACTGGATTGGAGCAAAATATGATATATCCGAAAAATAGCAGGTGAATATTAAATATCACAGGTCTCTCTCACGGGCCGCGACGAATGCGTGAGTTCAGATGCGATGCACGCGGTCATGCTCAGGCGGTCGCAGAGCCACTGGCACTTCCGTAATTGCGTTACGCAGCAATGACAGCCGCTGCCGAAGTCTCGGGCGGTGAGGAAGAAGTGCTGTCGATCCAGCTCGTTGCGGGCTTTATCATCTTGGTCGTCGTGTTCGTCGCCATCATGGAGCGCATTGTCGAGTACCTTTTGCACGTAGCCAAGCGCAACAAAAAGTACAAAGAGATGCTCATCAAGACGATCGGTGGTATGTGCTGTTTATGGTTTTACTCGTCCACGCTGACCCGTTCTTGATGCAGAGCTCATGGTCGTGGGACTCATCTACCTCCTCGTCAAGCTCCTGTCGTACCTTGGGGGCCTGAGCACGCTACACTACCACGCGATCGACGCCGCCGACATTCTGGTGTTTCTCGTCGTAATCTTCCTCGTGGTACAAGCAGTCGTCATCTTCATTGTGCTTACGTACACAAACAACTTGACCGACTCGGTGGACTTGTACTCGATGGAGGACCTCGTGGCCTTGGCAGATGCCGAGGAGGCGCGATCGCTGTCGTGGCTTTTTCTGCCAAAAGCCCGTCGTGGCATGCAGCTCAAGTTACTTGAAGCGCTTTTTGTCAAGGTGTACGAGCTCCCCCCGCTGTTTTCATTCCCCAAATACATCCTCGAGATCCAAGAGGACCAAGTCGTCCAGCTCGCGGATCTTCGCATTTCCCACTGGATCATTCTCGTTGGCATTTTCCTCGTCTTCTTCACGTGCACCGGCGAGATGCAAACCGACCATGCGCCGTACCGAGTTGTCGCCAACGATGGTGCGGTGGAGTCTCTCCAAGACACGCGCGTCCTAGTGATGGGGGTCCTCGCTGGGGCGCTCCTCGGCTGCATGTTGCTCCTCATGTTGTCCCTTCACCGCGCCCGCTTGTTTCTGCTGCGCCGGGCCGGGCAGTTCCTCGAGATATATAATACCCCGACCTGCGCCGTCAAGCTCCTCCAGACCGAGGAATCGCAGGCGGCAGCTGATGGGAGCCCCATCGCTGACGAGCCCCATCACCACCTTGATCTGTCCTTCGACGAGCAGATCCGCCAGATGCGAGACGTGAGCGAACTCGTCCGCAGCAGGGAACCCGTCAAACACCGCCACATCTTTGGTGCCGAGCTCTTTTACCGTCTGTACGCGATGCTGTGTGGCAGGCCGGTGGCCCACCCGAACGCCCTCGACGCCCGCGTACCAGGGGACATGTTTCAACTGCGGGGCTTCTCCCTTCCCCGCGCACAGTTCCTCACGACGTTGCTGTTGCTCCTCAATGGCCTCTACGGCGCGATCCTGTGCACGTCCGTAGTCCCGTCCATTAACTCCACCACAAACGGCCTGTACGTGGCGGGGTGCTGCGTCCCGATCGTGCTCAACATGGTGGTCATCGCGCCCAAGTTGATCTCGAACTTTGCAATCGTCCTTGGCGTGTGGAAGATTGACGGCCGCGTCCTGGCCAAAACGATCGACCATTTCGTCCATGTCGCCAAGCTCAAGCACCAGCTTCACCAAGACATTTCGACGAGCCCCGCGATGGTCGACGACATCCAAGGTCTCGTTGGCGCTAGCGCCGACGGCTACGTAGACATGGACACAATTCATGACACTGTCGCGGCCTGGGGCGTGTCACTCACTCGCCACGACCTCAACACCCTCGTCTACATGGAGTGCCACTGCCGCGGCGGCCGCATCCTGTGCTCGGATCTCGCGGCACTGTGTCGACCACCCAAACCTGTCGCGTCTGGCGATTCCCACGCGTTAAAGCAAACGACGACGAGTGCCCGCCACGGGGACAACGTCGCCTACCAGCGCATGGCATCGCCGCACTAGACGACGTGAGAAGCCATACGATGGCGCTTTTTTCTTTTGAAAGTGCCTGCATTTGGTGGTTGTTTTATGTTTTGATCGAGCATCGCACCCAAATAGCGTGTGGAGATGGACCTGCTCTCGTCAGGCATGGACCAGAAGGGTCGTCTACGGCGCTACCGCCAAGCTGTCCACGAGTTCGGTTCGAGCGTCTCTTTCGCGATCTGGCTGTGTGGTCCAGACACGTATCCACTCGACGACGGGATGATGCCGTGAACCGTTGCCTCATCGCCTGCACGACTTGCTGCAGGATATTCCTCGATGGCCTCGGTTGAATCGACCACTCAGTGCCTGGACTAACGCTGGCCCGCGCGCCGCCAACCCTCCCCCCTGGCATCAACGTGCAGCGGACGACACCTCACTCAAGTACATTCCCGACAATGTTCAACGACCGATGACTCAATACTCGAACACTTCTTTGTGAAAGTCAAACCTGGCGTTGTACGCGCGCAACTGAACGCTGTGCGTGAGGCCGGGAGGACCGCACACGAGCACACACACGGTCTTGCCCTCGTACAAGTCGGCATGGACGATCTCGTCCAGGTTGGGGCGCCCGCCAGAGTACTGAAGGGACTGTCCAGCGGTGGCCACGATGGACCCGTCCGCGTGGCTACCGTCGACGTAGTAGCGAGCGGTGACGAAGGTCGGGACCGGGGCTGCAAACATGAGGGTCTCGGCCGCGAGGAGTTCTTCCGCCGACCGGACAATCCAATGAAACTGGATGTGCGTGTTGGCATGTGCCGGAAGAGTGTGGGGCAGCTGGTTGACCAAACTCACAAACGGCGTGACGCCGATTCCACCCGCGATCAAAATGACTTCGTCGTACTTGGTAAAGTCCACGGACGGCTTTCCGTACGGCCCGCCCACAAACACTGCCATCGAGACCAGGTTCGCCTTGGCTTGGGCGACGACCTGGTCAGCAAACGAACCCGCCGCAAGCGATTTCATGCAAAACGCAATCGACTCGCCGTCGGGCGTGACCACCGCTGAGAACGGATGCCACTGAAGGACCGACACGGACGGAATGTTGACCCAAAAGAACGAGCACGGGTTCATCGTCGCCGCCCACCGCTTGGTCTGAGGCGTCACGGGCAGCACCAAGATGACTGTGTTGGGCACGTGCGACGACTGAATCCGCGCGCTGTACTTGTTCAAGTAGCCCCGGAGGCGCCACACAAACGTGGCAGCGTACAACGCAAGCGGCAGCATCATGGCTGTTCGAACCGCTTCCGTGTGCAGCACGACAAACACGAGGCCCACGATGGACATGATGCGGTGGTAGTAGTAAAATACTTCAAAGTAGTGGCGACGAATCGATTCGTACGACAGCAGCGCCATCGACGCAAACGACACGTACGCGACAAACCCAAACAACGGCACGACTGCTTGCGTCCCAAACGAGTGGGCAAACGTGATGAGCGGCACATTCATCGCGAGATGCAGCGTCGCAGTCAGGACGAACAGCCGACCAAGCCACCGATGCAGCTTGATCAAGCGATCGTGGGACGCGCCAAAGAGCCATTCCCAGTGGGCGCCACGAGCCACGGGCAGCAACATGAACGTCAACGACAGCAAGCTCGTGTGGCCGGATATCAATGCGACGGCTCGCGCCGCCGCGACTGTCGGGAATTGAATCCGAACCGAGATGCCGACGACAACAAACGCCAGCAAGTAGATGATCACGACGACAAGTTCGCCGAACGTGATGTCGGCCAACGTGCGGACGAACGCCGACCAGATCGAAGCCGCGCCAGACGGAGGCGCAGTCAGCCGTTGATGCTTCGCCCACCGGAACGAGCTCCCGACGGAATGCGTCACGACGACACCGAGGCTAGCAATGAGAATGAAGGTGGCGGCCGCGATCCAAAAAGTGTACGTAGGCACGAGGGCCGGCGCCGCAGGGGATGCAGGCGTCGTCACTGCGGAGATGGATGAGAAGCGGATGGTGGCGGACCCTTGAATGTCATGGTAATCGGGCCACGTGGTGGTCCCGACGGCCCAGTTCACAATATTCGCTTCTGTCGTCGAAATGGCAACGTCTGTGGGCACGGTGGCCGCCAGTGGTCGCTGGAACACGACCAAGACGGTGCCGCTCACCACAGATGCCTCGATCACACGCAGGGACGACTGGTTTGGTTGGTAGAGGACGCTATCGGGGGCCGAGTCGAGGAGGTCGTAGAGGGCGGCGGTGCCGTTGGTCGTGTGAAACACGATCGCGTTGTTGGCGGGGGTGTTGATCATGTTGGTAGTGGGCGCGATCGCGAGTGCAAACCACGTCGCGTTTGGGTACTGGACGGTCACTTGGAAGCACGCAAAGGGGCCGAGGACCGCCGACTTGAGGGAAATGGGGCCAAGGTCCATAGGAGACCCATTCAACACTTCCTTCGTGCACGGCGGGGGCGACAGCGGCGTGCCAAATGAAATGGACGCTGACCCTTGGACGTCGTGGTAGTCGGGGAACGTGGTGAACCCGATCGCCCAGTTGAGAATCGTCGGGCCCGTGGTCGAGATAGCCACGTCTGTCGGCCCGACGGCCTCCAACCGGCGCTGAAACGTCACAGTCACGATCCCGTCCACGTTGGACGACGATACGACTCGGACGGACGTCTGGGTCGCTGCAAATACAACCGAGTCCATCGCAGAGTCCTTGAGGTCAAAGAGATGTGCCGACGCGTTGTGGACGAGGTAGACGAGGGCGTTGTTCGTCGGCGAGTTGATCATGTGCGAGGTCGGCGCAATCGAGACAGCTAGCCACGTCGCGGCGGGGCTGGCCAGGA
>NW_008580164.1:1014601-1023270 GCF_000520115.1 Aphanomyces invadans
TGGACAACGTACTTGAGGGATAAGTTGTTCTCGACCGAGAGGTTGACGGACGAGACGGCGGCGAACGCTGCGTGGTTGCACGGTGGGAACGGATGGTCATAATCCCACACGTGGGTCGTTGTAAAGACCAAGTTGGCAGACCCTTGTGCATCATGGTAGTCGGGAAATGCAGTGGCGCCAACCGCCCAGTTCAGGATGGTCGGAACCGAATCGTTGATCGAGAGAGCGACGTCCGTGTCGGTGGCAGCTTCGATCGTGCGCTCGAAAAAGTACGAAACTTGGGTCGGTATCGACGTCACATGGAGCAAGCGGATCGACGCGGTCGAGTTGGCGTGCGGGACGACAGCGTTCGGCGCAGAGTCGTGCAGGTTGAATACTTGCACGGACACGTCGCGTTGCTGGAACACGATCGCGTTGTTGGTCGGGGAGTTGATCATGTTTGTCGTGGGGGCGAACGATAGACCGAACCAAGCGAGCAACGGGTCGGCCGACGTGACGCGAACGCACGCAGACTTGCCGACGAGGACGCTTTGGATCGACAGGGGCCCGTTGCCGAGACGGACAGACGGAGTCGATGCCACCGCCGCTTCGTCGCATAGCCTGGCGACTGCTGCAACCACCGGGGTCGTTGGCGCGGCACGTGGAGCGACGGCCACGACCCCGCGCGGTGAAAACTGTAGCTCGGCCGACCCTTGGATGTCGTGGAAGTCGGGGAATGCGGTCGTGCCAACGGCCCAGTTGACGATCGTGGGGGCTTCGACCGAGATCGCAATGTCGGTTGCTGTTGTGGCCTCCAACGGCCGTTCTAGTACGTAGGTGGTTGTGCCGCCAATCGTCGAGGCATGCACAATCGTGTACGAAGCGGATGGGTTGGCGGAAGGTAGTACAGAGTCTGGCGCGGCCTTGACGAGATCGACCGTGTTTGCGGTGTGGTTTGCGATATTAAACACGATCGCGTTGTTGGTTGGCGAGTTGATCATGTTGGGTGTCGGGGCGAAGGAGAGCCCAAACCACGTCGCCGACGGCAAGTTGGTCAGGGTCACTTGGATGCACGCGGTGGCTGCATCGACAACTTTGCTTTGGATGGACATCGGGCCGTCGTTGAGTTGGACGGGCAGCACATCCTCCAACAACGCGGCCGAACAAAGTGCCGGCGGCGTGGACGAATCTGTGAACGTCACGTGGGCAGATCCTTGGATGTCGTGGTAGTCGGGGAACGCTGAAAAGCCCACGGCCCAGTTCACGGTCGTGGGCTCATTCAACTTGATCGGAACGTCGAACGCGGTAGTTGCGGCAAGCGGACGTTCATAGGTAAATGTGAACTCGCCGTTGGAGGCGGCGGTATCGACGACGCGGCATGACGACGCTGGATGCGCTTCGTAATGCACACCAAGAGGCGCAGCGTCCTCCAAAACATAGAGAGCGGCGGACGCATTGTGGGTTGTGAACAGAATGGCGTTGTTCGGTGGAGAGTTGATCATGCTACTCGACTTGGCAATGGCCAGAGCAAACCATGTTGCGTTGGGCTGGTTCGTGAGCGACACTTGAATGCAGGCCGAGTTGTTGTGGACGGCGCTGCGGAGGGAGACGGGGCTGGCGGCGCCCAGTGGTGTCCAAGCAACTGTTGCGAGTTGCGCGGACGAGCACGCAGCCGATGCCGTCGCGGCAGCCGCGCTCCAGACGGCCGCAATGCCCTTCATATGGCAAAATGAGTGCTGTGCACACTCCGCATCCACTCGGACGTCGAAGCCCTTCGCCACGTTTGACGTCGGAATGTCGAGAGGCGAAGGATTTCCATGGATACTTGAGATTGCTTTCAGAAAGAATGCACTCTCTTACTCTCAATTTGTATCTTTGGACTCTGGAACGGCACTGGGACGATTCTTGGTCCACGCAGCCCACGCTGTCCAGACATCGGCCGTAGCATCGTGCTCGATACCGCTTCAACGGCTTCGTCGGTCGAGATGGCCCGGCTGGGAACTTGAGAGTCCAGAGAGTGGCCAGTCACCAATGTTCGATGCCGTGGCTTGTACATGGTATTGATTGGCTGAAATGAACCAATCAAAGGATTGCACATTCGATTGTCATTCCAAAGAATGTTGCAGCCAATCAAAAGCGAGGAAATCTCGAATGTTGATCGGATCAAGTTCAACAAATCACGCGCAACGGACGACATTTGGGACGTGTGACGTGGAAGGCAAGTGAAGGCACGGCGCCGTGAGTCATCGAGCTGCCACCCCGTCAGCGACGGTATGGTCATTCGACCGCGTGTAGCCAAGGAGCTGTGGGGTCTGCGGCGTCGGTCGTGATGTTGACACCGCAGGTCATTCATTCACCGAAACTTGTGGCATCTCATACACATGCCAAGTCCATGCAAGCTCGCCATCGGTCTATTCGAGCGAGATCTGCGAGAAAGGAGTGCATTACGGAGCAAATGCGCATGAGGGAGTGCACCATGCAGGCGTCCAGGCACCCTGTGTGGCCACTCTCGATGCTTTGTTGGGCCCACATTTCCGGGCACGGGTTCATTACATGCAGGAAACTCGACTATCGCTTAGCAGCCCTCCTCGACTTGTCGAAGAAGGGCCCAAGCGCTAGCGGCAAACAGTACATTGCGATCGAGTCATGGCATTGCTGCCTCGTCGCGAATTCGTCATGCTTCCAGTTGAAGCGTTTCCAAAATGAGACCAATCTTGTTCGGGTAGTCCAAATGACCTGTCACAATCGCTGACAGATCGGCGTTTTCGACGCCTGCCACGCCTTCAATGGGCCCGAGGCCAGCGGGCGATCCAAGCGACATGCTCTACAAAGTTGCCGTCGGCAAGAATAAATTTCCATTCCAAGGCAGTGTCGTACCTGGTAGCGAAACATGATGGCGAGCATCCAGTCGTTGGACGAGTACCCATTGACCAACCGTCCGGCCACGACCTGCTTGACGGCGCTCCAGTCGGCCGCGGCCACGGACATTGCCGCCCCCAGGACGACGGCGTTTTCAATGATGCCAAGGCCGTCGTCCTGTCCACCACCACCATCAGATTATCCATCGATCGCCGTGACCTCTCTAGACGATCTCTCTTACCCCTTGACCCGCCAAATGCTTCAAACAGGAAAAGATCAACCGACCGCCCATGCCATACCCAACGAGCGAGACCGGTCGTAACCCTTGCTGGCGCGCCATCAACGTCTTCGCAAGGAGAACGCCACACGTATCGGCTCGGGCCATGACCATCGCCCACTCGGAATCGATCATGTTGCACAGGTTGATGACGAACTTGGGAAGCGCGACGGCGGCAAACAGCGCGGCAAATATTGTGCGCTGAATGATCTCGCCGCGGGCGTAACTCAATATCATCTCTCTTGTAAACGTGCGCATGTTCTTTCCGAACCGAACGAGCACGTCCTTTTCCCAGCACAAACTGTACTGGTCGCCGAATGGCATTCGATGCTTCCACTGCCACGCACGCAGCTGGACTGGCGACGGCTCCGTGTACGGCTTGCCATCCGTTGGAAGCACCTGCTCCAGTCGGACCGTCACCTACGGATAATTCACTTGACAAAGGAGGACTCCACAGCGATCGATTTCGCACCGGGTCCTGGTCCAACGGCAGGTTGTACTGCTTGCGCAGCATAGCAAACAATTCGTCTTCGCGACCTTTGTATCGCTCCAGCATGCTGTCGACAAGCCCGAGCTTCTCTGGGCAAAACTGCGCATAGAACGCGCGCAAGTATTCGCGGGGGGTCCCAAATGCATTGGAGAAGTCGGCCGCGTTGTCTTCTTCGAGCCATCCTGCCACGCACACATAGACGTGCATGCCATCGCCTGGCGTGAGCAGCTGAAACTCAAATTGCTTGATTCCCAGGGTCCGTCTATCGGTCTTATAACCAGCCAGGCCAGCCCCCGCCGTGCCTAAATCCAAGTGAGCTCCACATACCACGGTGACACAATACCAAACAACACCGTCGCCGCCGTCACAGCTCCTGATGATGCCAAAGCAGTGCCGATGACCGCCCCGGCCCCACCCAAGGCAGAGAACCCCGCCGCGACGAGTGGGGTCGCCAGGCCACCGGTCAACGCCAGGAGGGTGCCACCGGCTACAGCTGCACCACCAATGGCCAAGTTGCGCCGCCAGTCCGTCCACTTTCGAGGACTCTGTACTTTTTTGGTCGATTGAAGCTCGGTAGCTTCGAGAAGCAAAGCACGCGCCAACACGACTTCCTCGGCGCCGATGACCGTCCAGGAAATATTGTGGAATTGCCGACATGCGATGCGAAACATGGCCCGGGTTCGTGCGTCGTAGCTAAAATATGCTAGGTAAAGTGAAGAATAGAATGATGCTGATGTACCCGACGGCATGGGTTGTGCGCCAGAGAACGTAGCAGAAGAGCTGGACGATCTCGTCGTGGGAGAGCTCCGTCTCGATCAAGGCGACGAAGGGGCCGCTGTCAATGGGCATCTCATCCAGCGACGCTGTCGCAGAGTTGGTTGTAGCAGGCGACCGACTTCGCTCCGACTGCACGACCGGCAACAACCCCTCCACAGCCGACGGTGACAAGTCGAAGCAGGTTTGCGCAAGAAAGCGAAAGTACGACTGTGCCCACAATCGAGACTCCGATCCGTCGTTCACAAGTGAGAGCGAGCACGCAAACACTCCCCCGACAGCTCGTTTGCCACCTGACGACAAACGCATCATCAACCGGGAGTGCGCGACTTCGACATCCTCCGGTTCATTGGTATCAATATGTAGAGCGCTAGGCGGGCCCAGCAAGCTCTGGTTCGATGGAGCGAGACGTGGAGGGTCGGCTGTATCAACAGCTTCTGATTGCTGCACAGCGAGAGCTTCCATCGTGGCATCTAGCGAGTTCGGTGCGCTGTTCTTTGGGGAGAGCGACATGGCCACTTCACATCTTCAACGAGGCACGCTGATGACACCAAAACTCTATAAATGAATATATTTGAATTTCTCCAATAAATTCAATTGCAAACCAAGTAAAAACGAATGAACTCAGCGGAGAATGAATTTCCAATTGCCACAGGAAACGACAGCACTGTGGGCCTTCGTTACGCTCGCATATCTTACAATCGCGTCCAACGTGAGCAACCCGCTACTATGTTAAGGCTTGTGGCATTGCCTGAGCGTTGACGGATGCATTTGAGCCACATTTGTGCGTGAAGAGACAAGTATCGATCAACTTTTCGCACGAAAACCAAGCAAATATTCCCAAAATGTCATAATTCTTGCTTCAATATCGGCAAATATTTTTGAATCGCGAGTGGCTAGCACTTAAAGACATTAAATGTGAGAGGTTTTCGTATACATAATTCCTTCTTTTTCGATATATTATTTCCCACAGGTATATCTCGGTCCTTGATTGGTCCGCGGCAATTGTGTGGCGTGAACTGCAAAGGCGGTGACTTCTGTGACTTTCGAGCGCGTACCCCACGAAGATGCTGTCCACGGCCAAGATGACGCGCGGAGCTGTGCAGAAGCTCAAGTCGCAAGGTGCGCGGCGGCTCCACCGCTTGCGAACGTCTATATCTGACCCTTATACCTGTCTTGTGTAGTGCGCTTGTTTCAATCGTCCGCGGTGTTGAATAGCACTCAAGGCGTATGTGGCCGCGTGCGAAACCCTTTCACGGACTGACGACGTGGTTATGTTTGCAGGAAGCACCCCCTCTTACCCGCGTCTACGGTGGTTTGAAGGACGAGGACCGCATCTTCACCAATTTGTACGGTGAACAAACGTGGCGTGTCGACGGCGCGTTGCGCCGCGGCGATTGGTACCGCACCAAAGACTTGTTGTGCATGGGTCCGGAATGGATCATCCAAGAAATCAAGGACTCTGGTCTGCGTGGGCGTGGTGGGGCCGGATTTCCTTCTGGTCTCAAGTGGTCGTTCATGCCCAAGCAAACCGATGGTCGTCCCTCGTTCTTGGTACGGTCGTTTTTCGTCCACCCCTCCGTGCTCATTTACATGTGTAGGTCGTAAACGCCGATGAGTCCGAGCCTGGTACTTGCAAGGATCGTGAAATCATGCGCAAGGACCCGCATAAGCTCGTGGAAGGGTGTTTAATCGCGGGATTTGCCATGCGTGCTCGCGCTGCGTACATTTATATTCGCGGAGAATTCTTCAACGAAGCGATTATCCTTCAAGAAGCGATCCACGAAGCGTACCAAAAGGGCTTCCTCGGCAAAAACGCGTGCAACTCGGGGTACGATTTTGACGTGTACCTCCATCGCGGCGCCGGCGCGTACATTTGCGGTGAAGAAACGGGGCTTTTGGAGAGTTTGGAAGGTCGCCAGGGGAAGCCGCGCCTCAAGCCTCCCTTCCCGGCTAACACGGGCCTGTACGGGTGCCCTACAACCGTGACGAACGTCGAAACAGTCGCAGTGTCTCCGACGATTTTGCGTCGCGGCGGGTCCTGGTTCGCTGCGCTGGGCCGCAAGAATAACTCAGGGACCAAGCTCTTTTGCATTTCCGGCCACGTCAACAACCCGTGCACGGTCGAAGAAGAAATGAGCATTCCCCTTCGCGACTTGATTGAAAAGCACTGCGGCGGCGTCCGTGGCGGGTGGAGCAACCTTCAAGCGTGCATTCCCGGCGGGTCCTCGGTCCCGGTCATGGACGAGGCCACGTGCCAGAACATCCACATGGACTTCGACGACCTCAAGAACACGGGCGGGTCTGGTCTCGGGACGGCCGCCGTCACGATCTTCGACAAGTCGGTCGACATGGTAGGCGCGATCCGCCGGCTGTCGCACTTTTACACGCACGAAAGTTGTGGGCAGTGCACGCCGTGCCGTGAAGGCACGGGGTGGATGGAAAGCATCTTGACTCGCATGGAAACGGGGAACGCCGACTTGGAAGAGATCCCCATGCTCGAAGAAATCTCGCGTCAAATCGAAGGACACACGATCTGCGCGTTGGGCGATGCTGCCGCCTGGCCCGTCCAGGGCTTGATCAAGCGCTTCAAGCACAAGTTGGTCGAGCGTATTGAAAATCCCGCGAGCTTCAACAAGGCCGACTACTTTCAAAAGGCCTGGCCTGGCGCCAAGTTCCAGAACCATGACTGGGTCAACAAGTACGCTGACGGGTCAGCCTACGCCAAGCATTAATGACGGCACGTCTACCTGCGTCGACCCACTCGCGTAGAATGCATAATACAACCCCGTGATGGATCTGTGACTGTACACACTGCCCGACAAGGTCGGGTCGCTACGTGTCTGGCGTTCATGGTACCCGGTCCCTCTCCAGCCTCGGCTCTCGTGTGAGCTCGCGAGTCCACACGTGAACCGAGGTGAGGAACGGTCAAATCCATCGCCATGCCTGTGCATCGCATTGCATTCGGAACGCAATTCTCTCTTACGCCTTTCATCGGACACATTGGCATTATTGGTCACTGAGGAAGCTGTCCAAGCGCCGTCACAAGCTAGACGGCGTGCCCTCTGCCTGTGAACACATTGAGTGAAAATTCTGGATTGTCCCACCGTCCTCGGAAGAAGGGCCACGACGCCACGTCGTAATGCAAATCAACAATGTCTCGCTCGAGACGTAGGGATCCATTGGAGTTCAGGGTCGACAGGCAGCCGGAGCTCCGCCCTTTGCACGCATCCACACTGCAGCAGGTGAAGTGCTAGGAATCCGGTAGACGACGTTGGCTTGGTCTGGCCTTCTGAATGAGGTGGCGATTCCATGCAGGTTGTGCTTTACGTTGCGAAGACTGCGTGGCTTCTAGTAACACGCAGAAAATTGCTATCCACCAGCATCAACCGTCAACTTGATCGCAACGTGGGCAGGCCGCACCACCACCGAGTTGGATCAATACCGAACTGACACATTCCTTCCATGGGAGGTTTTCCCGCCCACGCGCTTGGAAATATCTTCTGGCAGGACAACCAGAGCAGGGCTTTACGGACCTGTAGCAGCCACATCGATGGGTCGCCCAGAATTTCTTCGAAGCTCAATGACCACGTGGCATCGATGGTCCGGTTGTGGAATCCATCGAGAATCGCATCAATCGCAGCGTATACTTGTTTGCGAGGGAAAAGTACTGTTAGTTTTAAAAGCGGGGGCTCCATATCTTGAGCTCCTCGGCAAGGCGTATCGACTTGGCAAAATGAGTTCCGGCATCCAGCTGCATCCACGCAATGTCGTTGGTAGTCTTCTGGCCTACCAAAATGACGTCAGGGCGAAGCATTGCGATCAAATCCTCCCGTACTTCTTTAAACGGTCGGCCCTGTGTCTCAATGTCGATTGCCGTGACGCCAGTGATGGTTGTCAACGGAGTGAAATGATGACTAACCATGACACTTTGTTCATCAGGTCCACCAGGACCACACGACTTGAACGCGATCGTTGTGACTGTTGATGTTCCCCGCGCTCACGGAAGACAAGGCATCCGGATCCGGAAACCAAGAACTCGATGACGAAAGGTCATGGTCAAGATTGTGACATGCATCGTTGCATTGTTGATGTCTATCAGCGACGCTACACCGTCGCTGAAGGACGACCTTCAAGCTCGTCATGCATGCGCCAGTAGGAAGAACAACTGAACATAGGAAAGAAGTTCTATTAACAACATCAATTTACTTCTCGACTTGTCGCCATAGCCCTCTACGGGTTGAACCAAAGCAGCCACGAATTCGAAACGCACTGCAAGGCACAAATCGC
>NW_008580164.1:1023370-1026146 GCF_000520115.1 Aphanomyces invadans
ATCAAATCCGCCCGTACTTCTTTAAACGGTCGGCCCTGTGTCTCAATGTAGGTTGCCGTGACGCCAGTGGTGGTTGTCAACGGAGTGAAATGATGACTAACCATGATACTTTGTTCATCAGGTCCACCAGGACCACACGACATGAACGCGATCGTTGTGACTGTTGATGTTCCCCGCGCTCACGGAAGACAAGGCATCCGGATCCGGAAACCAAGAACTCGATGACGAAAGGTCATGGTCAAGATTGTGACATGCATCGTTGCATTGTTGATGTCTATCAGCGACGCTACACCGTCGCTGAAGGACGACCTTCAAGCTCGTCATGCATGCGCCAGTAGGAAGAACAACTGAACATAGGAAAGAAGTTCTATTTACAACGTCAATTTACTTCTCGACTTGTCGCCATAGCCCTCTACGGGTTGAACCAAAGCAGCCACGAATTCGAAACGCACTGCAAGGCACAAATCGCCGCCTTGGGCTGGTCGCAAAGCCTCCACGGCCCATGCGTCTTCACCCGAGGACAGGGCGACGACATTGAAACCCTCGACGGCACTTATGTCGACGACTTCATCATCGCCACCTCAAACCAGGCCAACATGGACGCAGCCGTGGATGAACTCGTAACCAAGATCGAGCTCAAGCGCTAAGGCCCCGTACACTATCTGTTAGGAATACGCTTCAACCGGCACCACGAAGGAAGACTACTCACCCTGTGCCAAGACGCATACGCGACCAAAGTCCTCGAACGCTTTGGGCTTGCCAACTGCCATCCCGTGACCACCCCGGAAGTCGCCGCCAAGAAGACCTATGGCATGACGAAGATCAGCTGCTTATCAACCAAGGGGAGTATCGCTCAATGGTCGGATCACTCGTGTACCTCATGGTCTGCACCCGACCCGACATCGCTCACGCCGTCCAACGACTGTCTCGTCACCTTCAAGCCCCTCGCTCCTCACACCTGCTCGGCGCCAAACATCCTGCGATACCTAACAAGGAAAAAACCATGGGGCGTCAGCTTCGGTTAAGGGGAGTTCACCTTGTCCGGGAACTGCGACGCAAGCTGGGCGACGCGTCCCGATCGCCGCTCCACCACCGGCTTCATCTGGTCTATCTTGGTTGGCCCGATCATGTCGAAGAGCATCCGCCAACGCATCACCGCATTTTCATGCTGTGAAGTCGAATACATAGTCGCCACCGAAGCCACTCGCGAGTCGACATGGCTGCGCGGCCTCTTGAGTGACCTTGGCGTTGAAGACTACACAATGCAAATCCTCGACAATGTCGACAATATAAACATAACAGAACATTTGTTTGCAAAACCACCCAAAGAACGCTTCGACGATTGATTCTTGTGTATCGAAACGCGAAAATCCAAACACGTTCTCGTGACTGCACTTGTCGTTTGCGAGCTGGAGGGTAGATTGAAAAATCGCCATGACGCATCCAACCACCCTTTCAAACCAATTAGTATGTCGGAGATCTCGACTTCGCTTCATGCAGCTAAACACAAACTCAACGGGATTGAAAATGTACAGCAGAAAACAACGATAACACCATCCCTTCCGAAATAGGGAACCCGTCCCGGGCGTCTGTAGATGGTGTCTGCATCCATGGTCCAAAGCGAATTTCGACCAGCATGCAGTTCCACACGTGCACGAAATCTTGACAGCATTGTGTAATTTCAGCGCAGTCGAATATGCCATGGGGGTTGAAGTAGTCGATCACGCCCGGTATACGAATGAATGCAAGCACTGACACTCGCAGTTTTCGCACAAAATCGCTGCGAATTGCATTTGTCAAGTGTCCACGCCACGATTGTAGATGACACTTTGTCCTAATTCCCAAGATTTTCACTGCACCTGTCAATATCCATGGTCTCTTGGGTGAATTGAAGCAAGTCACGTTCATTGATGTGTATTGCACGGCGATTGAGAGCTTTCCAGGTGACACCAAAGCTTTGCATAATACGCCACACTACTGTCTTGAATGTGTCTAGCCGGTGAACCTTATTGAACCGGTCTGAGCCTCATTCAAGTAGGCAAGAGGATGGGTATCATAGAGGGTCAAAGATCCAATGCCGCCGTGTGGCAGTGATTTTCTTGACTCCGGATGATTTCGCTCATTCGTACGTTCCAGTCTCGTCGTAGATCTTGACCCACTAGCTAATCATGCGCTCAAAATGAATTCGTGGCCTGATGATTCCGCGAGAACCCGACGCTGCAGCAGGCGAAGATGAAGTCTCAACCTGTGTTGGTAGTACGTGCATGTTGCCTCGTTGGTCGTCTCGACCATCTATCTCCTCAAGCAAATATCGCTCTTTCATTGACTGAAAATCACTCTTTTTTACCAATTAGAGTGTGTGGATGGTACGTGGGCAATCAAGTCCCAGCCAAACACACACAAACACTAGTTTTAGCGGTACTTATAATAACTGGCAATAGAGAGATTTCGCAGCTCGTGTTTTTGGCGTTCGCGTTCTATTTTTGAAATGTACGGGAAGTGGAACGACAGTTTAATTTCGTATGTTTCGCAACGTCGTTCCCATAAATAGCATTCATAAAGGCCACTGGCTTAAACGCTCATCACCATGGACGAGCAACAGCTTGCTCTTCGCGTGTACCGGTGGGCCAAACGAAAGAAGTTCAAACCTGGCACAACACTCCAACTGTTAACCCTTGGCTTGGGCATTCCAATTGAACGCCCAATCATCCCGGACATTCGTTTCGACCTCAACATGCGCGATGCCGATGCTTTACTCTCGTTTCGCTTTGACGTT
>NW_008580164.1:1028072-1030804 GCF_000520115.1 Aphanomyces invadans
GTCGGGACAGTCGTGCTCGTGGCTATGTTTCTGACAAATTGCAATTGCTGCTACAACGGTGGAAGTCAAATCTCCACGTACTTTGCACTTGTCCCGCCAACTCTTGAAGAGTACTTAGTACTTGTAGATTAAATCAAATCGTATGACCGAGGACAATAATTTTGAGTTCGAGTTTGTACAACAATCCAACAACACAATTCAAAATGAATGAAGGCAATTCATGTTATCGCAAACCCAGGTAGTCCATCTACTTTCTGCTACTGAGCGCCGCATTGATCAAGTTGATCATTTTTTCGCTTTCAATTTTTGCAAGTGCAGCTTGATGCTCTCGCTCTGCTTTGCGCTCCTCCCTGTCTAGCTCACGCTGTTTCAATTCTAAATCGAATTTGTACCTGTTGAACTCAATCTCTTTTCGCGAATGGCCCTGTCTCGCTCGGAGTCCACCTCGATGGCCGTAGCTAGACTGCTGCGGCGACCCTCGACAGCGGTCTTCTCTTTTAGTTCGCCGCCCTCTGTCGTCACGTCGGCGCGGCGTTTCATCGTTTGCATTACCATTTCTCGGATGATCAGCCCGCCTTGATCCGCCTTGTCTTTGTCGCTCGCTGTGCTGGCGGGCTTGGCGTCAGTGCTGGGCTTGGACTTGGCGCCTGGGTCGCGCTTCAGATCCTCCAAGAGGGTCACGATGTCGTCGAGCAGAATGTGTTTCTCGCGGTGCTCCTCGTCTGCACCAGAGAGTTTTGAGAGAATGTTTCATTCGAGAAATATCGAGATGATCCAAGAAGTCCACAAAAATTGCGCGAAAAAATGATAGGCCACTTCACCCACTTTGCATAAAGTGACGATGAAAATATAGGCTTTTCATTTGGAAACTTGCCACCGACACCTTTGGACCATCCTCAAGCAGCCATATCCGCACAAAATTTGCTCTACTTCCCAAAAACGCATGGGACGCGCGAATAAACTTACCGAGGTCGATCGAACCCAAATTCTTGCATTTCTCACCGCACGGTGTGCTCCTGGCGCAATTGGGGTTTAAATCGGACACTTACGCACCGTCGTTTGCAATTATCAGGCCAACATGGGTTCTTAATGGGACAGCCATGGCCTCTGGTAGACCCAGCAAACTTACGCCAACAGCTAGAAGATTGTTGTTTCGGGAAGCTGCGACAAGGCAAATTGTCTTGCCGCAAGCTCAAAACTTCCCTTGACTTCCCGATATCTCTCCGATGAGCCCAGCACTCCTCCATGGCCACCCGAAGTTTCAATTCAAGTAATGTCTTAGTCAACCACCTCTTACGAAGGCTTACCGTGAATCAAGACTCCAGTTTGCTTCTCAAGCCATCAAGAAACTATAAGATTGGGATTCTGTCATCTTCTCAGATGAAAAGTAGTTCAATCTTGACGGTTCATATGGCTGGCAATGCTACTGGCATCACTTGCATCACGAAGAGCAAGTGTTTTCTCGGCGCCAATTTGGAGGTGGAACTGTTATGGTGTGGGGTACCAAGGGCCTTTCCGAGTTGAAGATTGATGAAGGCAAGCAGAAAAGTTACGACTATACCGTTACTCTCTCCGACTTCATTCTGGCTTTTGATCATGTGCATTACGACCCTGATTTTACGTTCCAGCAAGACTACGCATCCATTCACGTCAGCCATGAAACTAAGAAATGGTTTGAAGACAATAAATTGGGGTTATGGATTTGCCAGCTCGTTCTCCAGACCTTAACTTTATTGAGAACCTGTGGGCCATTCTTGCTCGTCAAGTAAACAGTAAGCAGTTTTTGGACCGAAAATTCCTTGTGGGTTGAGGATGCTTGGCTAAAAATTAGTCCTGACATCGTCACTAACCCCATTCAAAGCATGCCTAACCATTGCTTGGGCGTCGTTGAGAAGAAAGGCAACAAGACGAAGTACTAAATTCAATGTACTTGTTTGGAAAACAAAAATACATTTTCTCAAGTGGCCTAACTTTTCTTCACATCAAAAATCAATGACATTAGAGTGATTTTGCAAAGTAAAATTACGTCTGAGAAAATCACTGTGAGCGACACACAATGAAATTTGTTCGAGAAAAGTCGTCGTCAGTACACCTGACAGAAACAATAAAATTCACTGTGAGAAACATTCATCATTGGACAATGGAAGACGACACCGAGACCGCTGTACAGTCCAACCAAAGGCGCAAAACCGCGTTCCGATTTAAGGGTTGCACGGATGTTGACTTACTAAAGGAGGTCAAACACGTAAGACCATTTGAGGCACCTCGCGGAGAGGTCCGCAAGCGATGGACAGAGGTCACAGAGCATCTCCAGCGCATCATTGGAGACGGGATCACCGTCAATGTCACCCGAAAGCGATTTGACGACTTGATGACGGCGTTTCATGAAGACACAATGGCCGCGCTACGCGCTTCGGGGACAGAGGAAGAGTACGAGGAACGCGAGCAACTTCTGCAGGATATCCACGACCTGGTATGAATCCACGTGACGGTGAGATTGAGAGAAAATGAACTGTTTAGATTGAAGCTGCATCGAGTCGAAAGCAAGCAGGCAAAGAAGAAAAGGCGAAACAGAACGAGTGACGGGAGACGAATGGCGAAAAGATTCGTGATGCGGCAATGTCGACAATGAAGCGCAAGATGATCGAGGCAGACGAAGTGGACTGGAGCGAGGAAGCGACGCGCAACAAGAAGCAAGAGCCGCAGCAGTTCACAGCGGCTTACCAAAGCTG
>NW_008580164.1:1033514-1037031 GCF_000520115.1 Aphanomyces invadans
GAGCAGCGCTACTGCTGTCAGCGATATGCTTCCTTCGTCCATGGGAGGCAAGTGCAGCTCACGAACAAATTTTCTGTGGCAAAATCATTTCTCACAGAGTTTTTTCCTGGGGAATTTTCTCGAATTTTGACAGTGAAAATTGTAATAGCAAAATCACTCTAACGTTATTACCAGAATTTCAATATTACGTGCATAAAACGACATGGCAGGAAACTTAGATGTCTAGGGCCTTAAACTCCATACAATGACTCGTCAAACGATGAAATCTTCTACAGATATCTGGTGCTCGTAAAACGAGATTGGTCCATCTTTACACCGCGCACTGTATGGGGTGCTGTACTCCCTGGCGCGAACTACGGATTCCCGAGCATTCAAATACGTTTCGGTAGCATAAATGTAACATTACTTAGTACACAACGGCGTTTAGTTAGTACATTGGATGCTGTAGACCCGTGCGTGAGATGTATTGACGACAAGGGATCGATGACCGTCGTTGCGATGATCGAGGCCCACCAAGGCAAACCCGACGTACCATGGACAAAATCCATCGAGCGAATGGCACATTCCGCCGACGAGGAACCTGCACATGAACCGATGGAGGCGGATGTGAAAAAGCCTAGACACTGCCAGGCTTCGTCGAGCCGCTGCCGACGGCACCCTGTCAAGGAGTTGTTGAAAAATCGAATCGCGGCACGCACAAATGGGGTCTTGGGACGAAGGGGCAGCCAACGCTTCACGCAACGCCACAGTGCCCGTCGCCGCGTTGCGTGATCGTGCCTTTGTCACCAGCTGAAACGATGAAGTTCCGAAGGCGCACGACATCTGGCCACAACGTCCATCACCCACCCAGATCGGGCCTGACCCCGTGGATGTGCCACACACGAATAGTTGCGACGTCGATAAGGGAAATATGGAGTGTGCGGAGATCTTGGGGGGCTCACTTCATTCACGTTAAATAATCCACATCTTCATCCGGTACGGGATGGTTCAATTCTAATACGCTTTGACGGCTTTTTGGGCCCTCGAAATCCACCGCTGGACAAAGGATGGCCTCGCGGTGTTGGTCGATTTGTTGGAATGTTTTTGTGCCGGGACGGGCTGGCGGCCACCAACGTACGGGTGCTGGAGGACTTGTACCATGCTCACTCGCTCCTTCGGGTTTGGATGTAGCATCTTCTCGACGAGATCCAGAGTCTCACAGTCGAAGCGGTGGCTGAGCTTCCACGAATGCAAGAGCGACCGCAGTCCATTCTTCAGGAAGTAGTGGAACCGCGAGTCTTCGGGGGACGCTGTCTCGCACAGCGGTGCCCCCGTGAGCATCATAAAGAGCATGACTCCGAGCGACCACACGTCTGCCTTGACAGGGCTATACACCTGCTTGGCAACGATTTCAGGGGCCATGTAGAATGGCTTGCCCACCATGTCCTTGCGAAGCTCCGTCGTCGGTGCCACGAGGCCAAAGTCGCACACATGGCAGTTGTGTCGGTCGTCGAGGAGGACGTTTTCCAGCGACAGGTCGCGGTGGGCAAACCCTCGGCTGTGCATAAAGGCCACACCGTGGACGATCTGGCGGAAGTAGCGCTGGACGACCGCTGGATCGAGCGTGACTTTGTTGACGAGATCAAAGAGATCGCCATTAGGGCAATAGTCCATGACCAAATGGTCGTACCCTTGCTGGACGAACGAGTGGCGGAGGCGAAGGACGTGCGAGTGGCCTCCGTGGCTGCTCAGGCATTCGTGCACCGCCTTCTCCATGCCAATGTCGTCGGACACCGTGCACAGCGTGTGCAGGCCCTGGCGCGCCGCTGATGCTGCCACGTGGATACGTTTGATTGCTACCATGTCCCCCGTGTGGGAGTCTTGGCATAAAAGAACCTGGCCATACAACGCATTCGCTAGCACCTTCTTGGTCACATAACGACTCATCGCGACGAGCAATCGAATCGGAAAATGCGCATCGTGGGGTTGCTTGCCGCGGCGAGGCGCCGCTGACCACTTGTGGCACCCAGCCAAGTGCCGATCCAGATCAATCGTCTTGGCCAGCAAAGTCGACGGCGAGCCAATAGAACCCCCGTTAGTACTGAGTAGGCGCACTGTCGACGGGGGTGTACTCATGGATGTGGGGCGTATTCGGTCTGGCCATGGGGCACTTCGCGTTCCGGGCATACCGTACATTCGCCCGAGCACATCTCTCTCGCGTGATCGCCACAGCGCCAAGAACTGCGCCACCGCATGCACGGTCAAGTGAACTTATCACGAATGCACTACCTGCCGCCCTCACCACGTTCCTTCTCCTCGCCGACAGTAGACGCGGTCTCGACGTGAACTTTCGGCGTCGTGGACGACGTTTGCGAAAAAAAATGTATTCTTCATCATGTCTATAAATAATTTGAATACAATATTCCATATGAAGCAAATAAACCGTCTCCTTTGTATCTGCGACAGTCGGGCAACTAGAAAGTACTACTCGGAATGACCATGCCAGCAAGATACATGACGAGCGCGCCTCGTTGAGTAGGCTCTCGTCGATGTGGATGGACTGAGGATTTGTTCAACGGGCACAAGACGGCAAGCACCTGGGGCTCCCCAAGTTGTGGTCACGTGCATGATCTGAATGTAATTGTTTCATGCAGTGTTGCGGTGCCATAAACGAAGTCGCGCCGATTTGGGACCCTGAAGAATCAAGCGCTTACATTGGATGTCCAGGGCAAACTGGTCATCCGCATTCTCCTCGACGGACGCATTCGACGGGTGGTGTCTTGGCCATTCGTCGTTGAAGGCTCGACTGGCCTCGACATCGCCCCGTGACCGGGTGTGTTCCAGCGTCCAGGCAGGCAAGTTTTTACTGAAAAGTCTTGGCGCTGCGTCCGTCTAGCCGACATACTGATCGACAATGCATCTATTGCCGTCAGTAAAAGCAACTCTTGCCGCGGGCCCCACCGGATGAAATGTCGTGCGACCCAGTCGTCCCTACATTGGAGCGTAACTACGTGCTACTGGTATCTCTGATATCCCAGGCCAGTAAGTTGGGCGTATGCGTGATCACAGCCTCGAAGACCAGGAGAATGCCTTCGCCGCGTGCCCCCCCACGTACGCTTCCAGCCCCTCGAGCTCCCTTCGCTGTTGGAGCCACAAAGCGCCTTTTTCACACGGTTCGTGCATACGCATACAGGACGACGCAGAGATTTCAAAGAGATTTTGCTCCCAGCAGTTGTATTCACAGGAGGTGATACAACTTGAAGTGGACCTCTAAAAGTTGTTTGTGACTCAAACTGGATGGACACATTCCTCGCGCCGACCACTGGCAACTACGATGGCCATCTTAAGCCACCCGTCACAACATCCTGGAAAGTGATGTCAATATGGGGGAGCCCAACGAGGATGCGGCCCAGCTTCTCGACGCGAACAACGTCAAAGCGGACATCGAGGATTGTGTTTGTCGGTGTTCAAGTTGAAAGCGCTTGTCAGCGTTCATATTTTAAATATTCTTATATCTCTATTTTTATGGATATATTTT
>NW_008580164.1:1041637-1043521 GCF_000520115.1 Aphanomyces invadans
ACGGCGCCAGTCGGACGTTTCCAAAAGCTGTTGACAAACTCCCATGCCCTCGTGGCTTCCTCGATGACTTTGTGTGTGGTGAGGTCGACGATGTGTTCGCGCTCTGTGGGGGCGCCAACCGCGGCGCCGGGGTCTTCGTCGTCGTCGTCGTTCGTCGAGTGCACATACCGGTGGGCCAGCACTTGGTCCAATGTGCACCGCATGGCCGGATTCGGCTCGAGCATGAGTTCGAGCAACTCGGTGGCATCGGCATTCACGTGTAGTTTCCACGAGTTAAACAGGTTGCGGAGGCCGTACTCGCACAAGTACTTGAACCGAAGGTCCTTGGGGGTCGCCAGCTCGCACAGCGGGACTCCCGTCAGCATCATAAACAGCACAATGCCGAGCGACCACACGTCTGCGATAGCGGGGTCGTACAGCTGTCCCTGGGCCACTTCGGGCGCCATGTAAAAGTCCGTTCCGACCTTATCCGCACACCGCGCCTTTGTCGACGCAGCCAGGCCAAAGTCGCACACCCGGCACGTGTCGCTGTCGTCGATGAGGACGTTCTCAAGCGATACATCGCGATGGGCGACGCCATTCGCGTGCATGAACGCAATGCCATGTGCAATTTGACTAAAGTAACGCTGCGCGACGTCGTTCGGGAGCGCGCCATGATCCATGGCGGTGAACAAGTCGCCTTTTGGGCAAAAGTCAAAGACGAGGTGGTCGGCGCCGTTTTGGACAAAATCCTGCCGCAATGGAAGGATGTTAGGGTGGCCGCCGTGGCTGCGGAAGAGGCGGTTCACGTGCTTCTCGACCTCGATATCCTCACGCACTCGCGGACATTTGCACCCGTGGACCGCCGTGGCTGGGTCCATCTTCTTGATCGCAACGAGCTCGTCCGTTGACACGTCGTGGCCTAGCAGGACTTCGCCGTACGAGGCGTCCGAGAGCATCCGATCGATGCAATACTTGCCCATGCTTTGGCAAAATTTGACTCTGACGGTCGGTTGGTGGCTCGTGGAAGATGATCTCGAATCCACCCAGAATCATTTCTGTGGCGCCAGCTGGGGTAAAGCCACACGCCGACGAAGGAGCCGCCGCTTACCTCGCCCACACAGACGATTCCAAGCCCCGTTGGGCGGCATGCCTCAGGCAGGGCAAACTCGCCGGGAGATGCGGACGATGAGGGGCGGCCCCCGTACGTGCTACACCCACGTCATGGACTTGCGCGCGTCGGAAGATGAGCTGCAGGTGCTGGTGCAATCTGACCAAAATACTGTACGCAAGTCACTCGCCGCGACCTGCAAGGCTTGCCCCCACGTGATCATGTTCGACGGATAATTAAATATTAGAGGTACTGAGTTTTCAACGCAGAAGGGGAAACGGAAAAATTTACCCCCCAATATTATCAGCAGCCGTGGGGACTTGAAAAATACTACGTACTAGTACATTAATTAGTTCCATAAAATATCTCGAAAACATTCTTGAACACGTTGGGGCTGTGACCGTAGACCCCGTGTCCAGCGCAGCACGCGCGCGCTCGCTGCTCACGAAAAGGTAGGGGTTCCATGTCAATATACACCTACAGATGGAATTGTGCTGCCGAAAACGTGGCAGTTTTCGCGCAACTCCATCAATGCAAATCCAACGACAAACATGCACGCTGTTGGCCTTCATCGCAATCGCGGTCGCCTTGGCCATTCACCGTACTACCATCGCCAAGGCGGGGGGGTGTACAACAGCGGCGACACCTTGCCGTCCTCTGAACGTGGCAAGGTGGATCGACCCGAGTCACTGCTGGTAATTATTTTAACCAATAGTATGCTCGAAGTTGTCTGTGAGCCAATAGGATTCGAATACCACCAGCAATTCGGAAATACAGTAGTGAAATACTGGAGT